>NW_028280794.1:307500-592500 GCF_059751285.1 Brachycentrus maculatus
CGCTGGAATACGTACGTGACTACGCTGTTTCCGGAAATAGCGGATACAGGAACACAAATAATAAAGCTATTCTTCTTGATACACTCCTTAACAGGTAGGAAAATATTATGACTATTGAATAATACATGTCACCATTGCTTTGATAACAAGAAAAAATATACAACAGCGATTTTTTTCCATATTTTTACGTAATACTCGTATTACGTTTTAAATGAATATCTATCTTAAGATATTTTGTTAGTAAGAACTCAATATACATATATATAATGAAGAATATGGAAGTCTGTGTATAAAAAGGCTAACAACCTGTCGTAGGCTGGATATCACTTGACTTGCAATTATAAGCTTCATAAAAAAATTAAATCATATTTTTAGGCCCTTCACTGTATGTAAAATAATCCGGTTCGGAACTTGCATAAACCCAAATAAAAGGGTTGGTGCTAAATAAAAGCTTTTTCAATCCAATCATAGATGGCTCTAGTGATTTCGTACAGTGTCGTGAGATTAATGATATAGAATGATATAGATTAATGATATGAAGAATAATTATTATGTGACCCAAATATCCATCAAATTACAAAAATCGAATGAGTTATAAAAATCATAATTTTGGAATTAGAGCCAATTTCGTTAAATACTACCTCAAGGGCGCTTACACATACATGAATTATGATATGAAAATGATAATAATATACAAATAACATGAATAAAGAGATTTAGAGTGTTCTTCGAAGATTGCCATTATGGAGGTCAAGTTCGAGATTTCATACCATACGCGGATTTTGATAGAATATTAAAATAGATCACGCTGTAACTAGAAACATTTATCAAACAAGAGATATTGTGTTTCTTATGAGTGGAACGTGAGAATTGACCAAGAATAGTCCGTTTCAAATTCATTAGCCGACTGACGTCTATATATCTACTTTTCAATTCTTTTCTCGTCTTTTTTATTATTTCTGCTAACCTTTGCCAATCGTGTATTTCTTTCTGTTCCACAAACCACGAGAAACGCCTGCCTACTTTTAAAATCCTCAAACGCGTTCCGATTCTTCAGTGTTAGTCGTAACGGATTTTTAACCGCAATTAGAAATCAATGTCAGGTTCAACTTGATTACATATCGTCTATCTCGAATAAGTTCAATGATTCATATATGTTTTATTGTTATTGTTTTCACATATATTTTTATTATTGTTATTATTTATTTAATATAGTCCCAACAGTGGCGTGCACAGAGTTTTAATCGAGGTAGGCCGTGGGGTTGGGTAAGGATAAGGCAAAGTAGGCACGTGTATCTATATGAAACGCGAGTAATCCAGGGTAGGCACTGTTTTCACTGAATTACGAGAGTTTTTTTACATAGTTTAATCCATTTTCTAGACATTTCTACTTTACAATCTTAAAATTAATAACGCTTTTCTCCTCAATAAGAGACTAAGCTCTTGTGTTTGGAAAGGGACTTAAACTTATTATTTATTGGTTGTATTTGTAACGGATATATTTGATTTTTATTAAAATGGTATTTTTTACTGTGTTATTTTATTGTTTTTTTTTTCGATCAACATGTATAAGTCTTTCTTTTCAAAGATTTTCAAATACTTGAGAGTGGTCAGGTCAGTAGTCGAAATAATCGGCGGGTATGTATAAGGAGATGCATGAATATGAAAGTCGCGAAGATTGTTTACTAAGACAGAGTGGGTGTCGCGCTCTACTCTCTCTGCCTACTCCTGCGGAGAAGCGACGTGAGGGTTAATTTATTAGCTCTCGGTACACAATTTGATCACCTTTAATATAAATATAAATGGCATAAATGATGATGTGCCAACTATGCATATCGGACGTAGGGGGTAATACTATATCGTCCATTCTGACAATTCCCCCTTTGTCCAATCAGTATCTGATTTCAAGTTTAATTAAACTTCCCTTATTTTAGTATTTGTCTACTCAACTACCAATATTACACGTGTCGTTGAACCTCATTTCCCCCTGTGTTATACGAGTTTTCGCCAAATTTAGTACATTTAAAAAAAAAATTGAAAAGCGCATTATTGGGTAATATCTCCAAAATTTAACAAGGTTATTGGATTGAATTATACTTTTATTTGCATATATATGACAATATGTGACGCGTTTCGTCTTATCAAGACATTATCAAACAACTCAGATGAGTCACATATTGTCATATATATGCAAATAAAAGTAGAATCCAATCCAATAACCGTGTTTAATCTTCTATATATTACCCAACAATTAAAAATAGAATTCTACCAACTGTCTGCAGTTACAATAAATAAGAAAAGCGCATATTAAAACTGCACTCGGTGAACCTCGTTTTGTCCATACAAAATTGTATTCCCTTTTCTGGGTCCAGACAGTAATTCTTTTAGTAAGATAGTGTAGTGACAATGTAATGTTTTCTTAACTGACTAATATCCTCAAATAATATACAAAGTACTTGCATTAAATTTCATTTCTTAAAAACAATTTTGTTATAAAATCACTTTATACCTTATTATAACTTAATTAAAATATCGTCCGATTTCGATTTTAACAGCTTCTCGATGAAGAAGCTGTTGGTTTCGGAACCTGTCGAATTTATAATGAAGTTCTTATACCATATGTAGTGATTTTATAACAAAGATTAATTTTTTTTTAATAATTTGTCTAACATTCGGTCAAAAACAGGTCTATCTAACGTTTCCGGTGTGAATCACTGACATAATCAACGATACAAAGACATCAGATAATCATTAAGTGTCAACTCCGATATGTAAGAGAATTTAATGTTAAAAAAATGAACAATAAATTTAATGAAGGAAAAATTGGTGTGAAATAAGAACGTCGTATCCATCTCTCGATTGACTTGACTATCGAGTTAGGTTAAGCTAAAACGTCGGATCAGTTTGTTTATTGAAATATCGACCCTTACCAACTTACAAGGTTACGTCGTTCTTAACACGCAACCTATCGAGGTACTTTTTCATTGCTTCACCAATGTTAGCTTATTCTGATTAATGGATGAATTCGGTGTTTATCTATCTATATATCTCGTCCGCCTCCGTAGTGTAATGGTCAGCACGCTCGGCTACCGTTCTGGAGGTCCCTGGTTCGATTCCCAAGGGGGATAAAATAAATATAAGTGATTTTTTCACTGTAATATTTATTCAATATTATTACCCTGGACTGGTACCTGAAGCGGAGGGCTAATCACCTTTCCTTCATGTGTAAACGATCAAGATAACACTGCGTTTATATGACGCAGTGCCTTATGCATCATTGGGGTGCGGATAAGGGTTTTATTTATTTATATATTAAATACATAAAAATGTTGATGTTGGTTTGTTGAAAGTCTCCTAAAGTTATAGACGTATCACTTTGAAATTTTGACACTACGATTCATTCGAATACGCGCTTATTTTTATCTATCTTAATATGCACATATAATTAATAAAATTGCAATTGTTATATTCTGCAAATATTAAACCATAAAAAAATCAAACAATGTTGCGTCATCATATATACCGACACCTGTGACAGGTAATTTTTTTGTAATACAGGTTTTTTTAACGAAATGGCAGCCCCATCTGTTGAACGTCACAGCATTCCTCGTTTCAGTCTATTCCGCTGGTTACAATGTAAAAATTCAATTAAAAATGTTAACGCTACATAAAGTTCACTCCGATAACGCGGTATCTATCTCAACGTTATAGGGATGTTTACTGTACTTCGACATATTTCTACACTATATTTCGACAGTATAATTATTCAGTATCAGTTTTAATTTTACTAATTGTGTAATATCGTCGGCAAGCGTAATCCGCCAGCCTCGTTTCTAAGCGAATATTCATTTCAAGAATATTATAAATCCTCGTCTTATTACGTTTCGATCACCGAATCAATTATTCTAACCCTTGGAGCGTGATATCAATTTACGTGTGACTTAGTTCAGAAATTAATTAATAAATCGAGTTTTGATTGAGTAATTTTGAAGATATGAATGTTTTGTGATTTCACGGAGTGTTAAATCATTTTAGAATTCCATAGTACAGTACGTACTCGTATCGGGTGTAATGAAATATTCATATTTACCTGAAATAAGAAATATTTATACAATACAAATATTTTAATCCATAGTCGGAATTTCGACACCCAGACGATTGGACGGGTATCTAAAAAGTAATATAATAAATAATATAATAAATATAAAAAACACAAAAGTAATATTATAAATAATATAATAAATATAAAAAAAACAAAACCCTTCACTTATTTGATGCATATTGGAATTAGTTCACAATCGCCACCCAAAGCAAATTACACAGTTTTTTTATAATCTATTTTATTTTACTTATAATTTTAAATGCTTTTTTCAGATTCGTTCGTCAACAGCCAAGAATGGACCATGTCGAGGGCGGTGCCGGACCTTCGTTTGGGCATCGTCGGCTCCCTGTCGAGCGGCAAGTCGGCCCTCGTGCACAGATACCTGACGGGCGCCTACATGCAGGAGGAGAGTCCCGAGGGCGGCCGGTTCAAGAAGGAAGTCCAGGTGGACGGCCAGAGCTACCTGCTGCTCATCAGGGACGAGGGCGGCCCTCCCGAGCTGCAGGTGAGGGTTCATAGAGATATCACTTTCTTCCGTCGAAAAAGTACCACGAGACTTGCACACGGTGTGAAAAGTACCACCACATTGCACAGTGTGCAATATGACTGATCTATTTTATTTTATTTTATTTTTATTTCTTATTGGAAAACGAACAAAATATTTCGACTAAAATAACATTATATGATAAAATACAAAAAAATAACAATTCCAATCATAGGTTTCCACCTAAGTAATCTAAAAATAAAACAATTTAAATAAACTGTCATAAAAGTATAACTATATAGAACATTTATTTATCAACTGGTCAAAAAGACATCAACAATATTTCTTTTAAACGTATTAAAAGAAACATTATTGATGTCTATTTCATTAAGCATTTCATTGCACGTATCGCAGGCTCGATTTAAAAATGAATTTTGGTAGGATCTAGCTTTACTAATCGTTTTTTCATATTTTTATTTTATTTTTTCAAACATTGAAACATCTCGGCTGCCCAAACTCAAAACACAGAAAGGGACATTTTTTTTTGTAGTACGTTTTTTTTGCATTTTTGGACTAAGTAGATTCTACTTAGTCCAAAAATGAAAAAAAACATACTACAAAAAAATGCCCCTTACTGTGTTTTAAGTTTGGACAACCGATCTATCATCCAAATATATTTTCAATTGTCTATTAAATAAAAAAAATATTTACCAATTATAATCTTATAAGTATAAAAGTAAAGTCAGATCAGTCATATTACACACTGTGCAATGGTATAATAGTTATTTAGTACGTTCTGTGCGTCGAACGCGGCTCCCGTGTCCGTACAAATATTGCAGCCACGCGTTGTACGGGAGTCGTGTTGAATGTAAGATAAGGATTCGTAATCGTTTTTTTTTTGCTGTTTTGAAAATACGAAGGAGAAGGTTTGATGTATTAATAGAAAGTAGAATTTGATTTTGAACAAAGTTAAAAAAAAAAATATATATATATATATATATATATATATATATATATATATATATATATATATATATATATATATATATATATATATATATATATATATATATATATATATATATATATATATATATATATATATATATATATATATATATATATATATATATATATATATATATATATATATATATATATATATATATATATATATATATATATATATATATATATATATATATATATATAAGCAATATATCAATATATACACGGTGGTGCAAAATTAATCATCCAATTTTGTTATTCAATAATATTTTTACTTAAAAATATATATTTGGATTTTCTCTTTATTTGAACCAATGATTTTTTTCTGTTAGTTGAAAAAGATGATATCCGTCAAGTGACTGCCGCCAGTGCTGATACACATTTGTGCCCGTTTTATCAATTTTTTTCTATACTGCAGCTGTCTAATTCAAATATGATTGACGTTCGACGCTATTTGCAAAAATTATAACATCTTCCGATAGGATGATTATTAATTTTGCGGCACCAATTTAAAAAAAAGAAGTTAAAAAAAGCATTAATTTTGATTCGCCGCTCTACAGTTTAAGTGTCGATTTAGTGATATTTTTTTAACGACACGCAAAAATGTTTGTCACTCTTAATATTGATATGCCAAAGGATACAAGTTTTACTTTAGATTCTAAGAGTTTCGAAGTAAATAAGTATGTAATAAAAATACATATTGGGTTCGCGCAGTAAAAATTTCTATATTAGTCAATCGTTTAACTAATAAGATTAAATTTCATATCATATTCATATCCATAAAAACTGAGAAAATATCTTCTGATTGATTCTGCGTAATTTTAGAGGGACAAAGCAAGATTTTAAAGATTATGTTTTAAAATTCTTAAATGACTAATGAATGCTTAATACGACTCACGACACATCAGAAAAGATAAGTCAGATAATATATGACAATTCAAAAGAAAACATTTATTGGAATAAAATATTTTTGATGTATATAATACGTACCTATCCTTATGGGGAAAGAAATTCCAAAAAGAAACCCAACACCCTCGCTAATTAGGACTTTTTTCATAAGTGCGTCTGCAATGTTAATGGAAAAATCTCAGAAAAAAACTCATTGAAAAGAACATACCAACCTCGGCCGTATTTCTAAGGGGCAAAAGGAATAAAATGGAATGTACTGAAGATCACATGGGACGTTATGCGAAATTTCATATCGCGAAACGGGGATGCCATGTCATACTAACGTAAAAATAAAATACGTATTTTATGAAAGCACAAGAAAGTTTAGATGTGATAACTACGCTTGAACCTAATATAAAAAGAACATAAATGGGGGCATAGCTTAGAACTTTTCTCAGGATTATCAGTAAAATTTTGTAAAAATAAAACGCAGTTAAGCTTCTTTAACTCTTCTGAAAAGCAATTATTTTTTTTTTAAGTCAATCATTAAGCAATGGGTTGTTAGATTATGAACGTATTTGTTTGACCGTCATTTAAATAATACTAGTTATTGTATTGCGTTGATATTTTGTAAAAAATATATTTAAAAAAACCCACAAAAATGTTTATGCTTGTCAAATGCATTTGCAGGGGCATGCATTCCATAAAGACAGAAAAGCAATAACTATCCTTACTTACCCGCGTGACATATAAAAGCACAACCAGTACCTACCTTACCTTACTAAGTAGTACCTAGCTTACTTTACTACCTCCCTCAACTGCCTGTAAGTAAGTAGTACTAGCTTACCTTACTACCTACCCTAATCAATTCTCTATGCACGCCACTGTACGCATGCATATCATGACGTCACCATAGGAGATAAAAATAAAAGAGTAAAAATAATTTTCCATATAATTTTCTATAAGATATACATCTTCTTCCTGGCTACATCCCAACTTATCTTTCTAGACTGTAGACTGCTGCGGTCAGCTCTTCTCGTCCTCAGGTCGTAGGTTCCTCGGTTCTCTGTCATGGACGTCACCTAGGCCACCGCATGGTCTTCGAACCATATTCTCTCTTTGCAGCATCCATGAATTTTTTGGTCTTCCTCTAGATATCTTTTTGTGAGATATAAATGTTATTGAATATATATTTTTTCATTTTTCATTTTTTATTGAATGGCAACACTCAGAACTTGTACGGAACAATAAGCACGGTCATAAGTGGCGAGGGTGGAAATCTAGAAGGGTGAAAAGGACCTCTCACGCACGGGGTGGTGCCTTCCGGGGTGCGACTAAACAACTCCAGCGCCAGGAGTTCAGTAATGAAAAGGGTGGGTGAAGGGAGGTATTACTACATACATATTTAAAACGCAATCAACGACAGAATATAACACGCGTACCAAGCATCACCCTTGCACCGTCCTGCGCTCACCCTAAGATACCCTTTCGTTGAAATGTACAGGTTAAAAAACGGGAATTTGACCATAGATATACGTTACATGACACGCCGTATGATTTTATCGATTAACAAAACGTTTTTTTTATTGCTTGGCATTTCAGATGCGTACTAACAAAATGGACTTGAAACAAAAGTGAAAGTTTATTTCTAAATTTTGAACATTTATTATTAATTCAGTAAATTATAATATATAAAATAAAACCCTTATCCGCACCCCAATGGTGCATAGGGCACTGTGTCATATAAACGCAGTGTTATCTTGATCGTTTACACATGAAGGAAAGGTGATCAGCCCTCCGCTCCAGGTACCAGTCCATGTTAATATTGAATAAATATTACAGTGAAAAAATCAACTCAAATCAAATCAAAAAATAAACTTAAATAATAAAAATAAACTTGATAGTAAATTAAGTTTTTTTTTTTACTGAATGATATGTATGTACAATACATCATTTGTAAATATAATATTATAATCCTAATCTATCTTATCGTATGTAGTGAGATTCTCGGTTATTCCCACTTACTTATAATATAATGTTACTCATTGATGTAAAATTTGCTATACATATTCATAAAAGCAAATTAACAAATGAACAAATAATTTATAAAGTAAGAAAAATAAAAAATAAACTCTTTATTTACAAAAACAAACAATTCAAATAATTTTTTGTTAACGATTTTGCAACGTTTCGGGAGATAAAAAAATATTTAATAACTGATTTTTTTTATATAACTGAAACATATTAAGATGGTTTTAAATTTTATGCAGTTTATATTTTGACCAGTTATTTTTACAACGTTTTCTAATTTAACATTTTTAAAACCATACTAAAAATTTCAAAACATCGTGTGGATCTGATTTCAAAATAGCATCTTAAGAATTGATTTATTGCTTAATATTTTTCTCTGTTGAAGGTGTTTTTTTTGACGTGTCGACAGCCTTCCCGCGCTTCTACCCTTTAATAATACGCCTAATTTCTCATACGTCACACACATCCTGTAATGGAGGGGGGAGAGTGAACATGATTTGTGTTATCTTCTTACGTCTTAAAATAAAAATAAACGCATTCCCTCTTTACAACGATCGAAAAATAAACCTACTCGTGTTAAATATTCACATATTATCATGTAGCGTTGTAGACACATGTATCATTCTTACACAACCCTCTGAAGAAAGATGTAAAAATTTCATCCAAGCTTTCAGTCGTTTACATAATTTTCTTCTTAATATATAATCTTGTCCGCCTCCGTAGCTTAATGGTCAGCGCGCTCGGCTACCGTTCTGGAGGTCCCGGGTTCGATTCCCAGAGGGGGGTCAAATAAATATAAGTGATTTTTTTACTCTAATATTTATTCAATATTACCCTGGACTGGTACCTGAAGCGGAGGGCTGATCACCTTTCCTTCGTGTGTTAACGATCAAGATAACACTGCGTTTATATGATGCAGTGCCCTATGCACCGTTGGGGTGCGGATAAGGGTTCGAATGAATATATGTAATATGGTTATGATTTCCCAGAATTTTTTGCTAAGCACGAGTTTATAATAAATAATAATATTTTTGGAAATTTTATACAGCATCATTTTTGCAAAATACCATATCTAATAAGGGCATATATTATATTACGAGAAGTTTTTCCAAGAAAATGCCAACTAAAACATTTATTTTGGTACGTTAGTATACTTTTAAGATTTTTTTAAGATCTCAGTGAAAAAAATTCTACTAAAAACTAACTAATTCACTAACCATCACGTCGCTTCACTGCTGGGGTAGGTAGAGGGAATATAATGTCACTCTACTCTGTCCTTGCAAACTATATTCGCCTCTCCCACATTCGTGCATCTTCTCATACATTACCGTCGATTATTCCAACTCCTAAACTGACCACCTTCAAGTATTTGATATATTTGGTCAAATAAGTTTTCCTCGGCTCCTATTTCAACTAAATTCTACTCATAATTTTGTTCACCGTTCCTTCTTCACTCATTCGTTCCACATCTCTAGACCATCTCAACACATCTTTCTTGATATTATAAATAATGCTAAAAATTCAGGTATTTTTTTTAAATATTTTACTCTATTTCTTTCTTTGATCCGCAATTGGCCATTGTATTAACTAAAGATTATTGTTTATAAAAATAAATCTTTTTGATTTATGTTTTATTTTATTCATTACAGACACGTTAGATTTCTAATTACTTTTTGGTGATTTACTTTCCTTTCCATCGTAATGTATGTAAGTTACTTGAATGTTTTTTTTTTGAAGTAGCATAATTTAAGTCACATTTACACCTTTCTCTCTGCTAATCGACTAATCTACTTTCTTTTAATTTAAACCGTACTCAACATAGTCTTTTTCTAAGATTCAAAAGTGCAGTCATATCAATCAATGTCTTAGTGCCCCAAAAGAGGTTGGTTATAGAACTAAAATGTTATCAAAAATCAAAGATAGATTTACTGTGTGGCTTTAGCATCATGAACTCAGTGATTGAAATGGGAAAATTTTAATTAATGATTATGTTTATTGCAAAAGCTAAACTGCCAGTACACAATAGAGTCCGAGTACCAACCCTTATTTATGGAAGTGAAGAGTGAAGTTTGCAAAAGAACGCTGAAAGTTGACTAAATGCAGTCTTAATGCGATCTCTCAGACAACACACGCAATACGTTATTCTATGAGATACCACTGGTTTTTCCTATGACAGGGTAAACAATTTTTTCAAATTTCTTGAATGTTTTTCGCAGATACTTTGTGGCACATTTTATAAACTTTATAAAATCAAACAACTTTGTTTTAACCACTTTTTTTTATTATTAATACACTTTAATATGCCGGTTTCGACAAGAACCTTGTCATCACCAGGGTTTAAAACAGGATTTAAAACATGTAACACTCCCCTTATCATTCATCGTTCACTTCGTGTAATACCATTTTGACCGAACGATGAATATGGGGAGTGTTATATTACCATACCACAAAGTTAACAATGCTTTTAAATACAAAATATTGTAAAATGTACCCCTCGACACGGGAAAACTTTGTAACGGCACAGTATTGTAATTTTCTATTATGTGTATGATGAAATAAGATAAATAAACAAATAAATATAAGTATAAATTTGCACTGTTGACAAAAATAATAAGGTCAGATGATAAAATATTTCCCAAGCTATATATGGTGTAGGAATTGTAAAGCAAAATTAAATTGCTAATCGGGCATTATCAAGGCATCTCATATTTTCTTGGGAGTCAGATTTATTTTCTGACATTCAGGTATTTTCGTAATGTTTTAATTGCGCTTCTAAGAGTTCATTGTTCTATAAAATTATTCATCATCATACTTAGTTTTATCACAAAAAAGCGACATTGAATCGATTATTAAGATAGGTAAGTCGTATTGTTTGTGTTTATAGCATTTAAATCTGCGTAAAATTATAAATTTAGTATTTGGCACAAGGTTTTATATTATCATTTCAACATTTTCCAAAGTTTTTGAACAATCAAATAAAACCACTGCCTTTGAACAGTCAAATAAAATATTAATAATTATCTTAATTCGGTGAGCGTAAATGAATGGTGAAATAATATTACGTTTGGTAATTTATTTAATTATTTGTGGTTTTGGCGTTTACTGGTTGAATCTCAAAACATTATAATAAAAGCAAATAAAATGAAATTTTTGTTTCTATTTTTATAGTTTTTTTTTAGGTATAACCCACACAACTTCTATTTTAGAGGCTTGTCTGCACGTAGAATACTGAAGATAATGAAGATAGATTTAAATTCTACACCATAAACATTATTCTAACATTATGGAATTTATTTTGCAATTGGCTGGAATCGAACTCGCGACGCTTGTTTTGCAATCGAGCCTCTATCCAACTACTCCACGGGGTATCAAATTATTGATTGTAATAGTTTTTTTATAACCATTAATTTTTGACAGTGCGAAACAGCTGTCATTGTTTATAAAGTTTTGTTCGTACTAATTTAAAAGTTTGTATTAATTTAGTTGAATCAGAAATAGTGGACTGATTTTTAATGATAAAGTCGTATATGCATGTAGGTACTTTGAGTTTAAACGTAAATGTAAAATTAGTGTGTTAATTTATAAAACATGGTGCAAACGCACTTCAGTGTCGATACAGTTCATGAAATGAGTTAAAATATTTAATTTTGTGTTAATAATTGTATTACGATAATTATACAACTTCGATGTTAGCTCTCTACCTGAACAGTTTCAATTTCAAAAACACTTACCTCCATGTTTATTCAAAGACTTATCATTTTTTTATCACCACTTCGGGTTGGCCAGACTGTATGTCATCACTTTTATCAGGTCGAGATAGATAAAACTTGTTTTTATTATTTACTCAACCATAAATCATACTTTTCTCACAAATCTAATCGCACAAGAACTTTTATTACCTTGAATCAATATTTCAGGAAATGTTCAAATATGGAAATGTCAATAATTAGTCAGCGTTTTTAAATGTATGAAATTCAGTTTACATGTTCAATTATGGTCATTTTTTATATTTTTAATTCTATCACACTAGATTATTCACCCTGCGGGTGACGATATATCAAAATGTGTATATTATAGATGTCCGAACTTGAGATGAAAAGATCTATAGTTGTATTGAAAGAAGATGGAAGTCTGAGCATCCCTGGGCCTTCGACCAGGCATTTGGTTTGCTTAACGAATACTTTATATACTTGTGTAACGTTCACCATTCTGCCCATTATTGAACGTCCATATGGAATTAATTTTTGAAAGATATGTATGTATTTGTACTTTAGTTGGATTCCTTTCGCATGTTAGTTGTAATTTTGATAGATGTGGACTTTTTCTGACGAAAGATGATTCGTTTCAAGTTGCGACATCTAAAAGATATATGGTATTTAATAATGGCGTTTGTAAGTTTTGATTCCAACTTCATAAACCTATCAAATATAAACCTTTAAAATAACTGTTTCGTTACTTTGTATTATATTTTTTCATTTACCATACATAGTAACAGGATAGTTTTTTTTCAGTTATATCATCATTTAAAAAAATGTTTATTAAATGAACCAAACTCGATGGTTTTGAAACAACACATCACTAATTCATTATTATATTTAAAATCATAATTTTTTTGTTGGTAAAACTGTATTTTATATAATAAAACAACAACCATATTACTTTTTCTGCTTTTATTTGTCACCATTAACACCAGTCAAATGAAATATATTTATTTAATATAAAATATATGTTTTTATTTTATTATCTTATTGCTTTTCTTTATGTGGTATATTCCATTAGAACACCTTGAAAAAAAACCTTATTCGGTTCGAAAATGTTTAATTTCTTGAAGGTTAATTCCATTTTGTTTTTCGCTATTTACGGTGTAATTGAATATCAAAGCCTTCAGATGTTTTTATTAGACCAACAAATAAATGTTTTCCCTCTGTTTATCGTTCGATTCAGAAAACCTAAAGGTCATAGAGTAATACCTTCAACACTTTTTATACATTGTATTATTATATCGGTGTGTTCGGTCTACCTTCACGCCTTTGCAGTGACGAGGCTGTTACGCCTGGCTAGTCTACATCAGCAAGAATGGTGGAAAATGGCGTGATTCCCTTAAGGGACTTACTTGCACAGATGACCAGAGTAAAGTTTACACAAGGTTGTACGGGTGTGGGTATGCGATCCCGAGTCCTGTTTAAAAAAATCCTTTAGTGTTTGAACCCTGCTTAAAAGTGCAAGGTAAATTACAAATAAGAGATTTTTTACAAATGTATTTACTACCGTGTTTTCAAAGACATATTGTATCCGGTCGGACACAAAACTTGTGTCCTCATAAACTATTTTTTTTTATCTCATTCATACTCGTATTTCATAAATCACATGTTTGAGTTGACTGTAGCCATCTACGTTTGGTTTTAAAAAGATTTCATTTAGCAGAGATCTTTTTATTTAGATACATGCAAAATCCTAACCGGGTTGTTTTACATCCTGGAAGACGCCTGAAAACATTATTTATTTTTATGCAGCTTGTAATTTGACCAATTCTTAGTGAAGTGTCACTTATTTTCTTCAAATTGAATTGTTTTATCTATTCCATAATCATTCGTAAAAAAAATATGTGATAATTAACACGTTTTTTTTGTTGTTGTCGTTTTTTTGTTTTGTAAAATATTTCTATAATTATACAGAGCAAAAACAATAATTGTAATCCTCACTAGATAACCTTTACAACTCCATCATTATTTTGGTTTTATCATTATATTATCATTTTGACGCAACGATAATTACAATGCATAATGTATTTTTAACCATTTTATTATACCATTTACGATAAGTTATTATTTTACTTTCTCACCATTCACGATATTCGCTATTAAATTTTAATGTAATAATAAATATCGTTTACCATCATTTCATTTCCTTTCATCATCATTTATTCAATATCCACATGTCTAATACCTGCCTAGATCATTAATAATTCACCGACTAGTCACCATTAGTCGGGTAAAATGACAAATCGGACACTTAGCCGACTTATCGGTAGTCGGCTTAGTAGTAAAATCACATGTTTTGACAACCACTAAGTTAAGGCCCAATATACGATAAATTGCAACTTAATTTTATTTAACCACAGGTAACATTTGATATAGTTGATTTTGTTTGCTTAAAATGCCATTTTTTATAATATAAATTAAAATAAGTTTTTCTTCAAGTGTGTGAAATAATTAAAAGCGGTCAGGTTAGGTGTCGAAATAATCGGCGGGTATGTATGACGAGACGCATGAATATGGAAGAGGCGAAGAATGTTTGCAAACACTTATTATTCTCTCTGCCCACCCCTGCGACTAAGCGGCGTAAAGTTAAGTCAGTAAGTTAGTAAGTCTATATATGACCTGATGAGGGAATGGTTATTCCGAATCTGGAAGTCGTGAAGTAGAATTTTTTACTGGTATTACACAAAGTAATGGATGAATGATAAGGAGGATTTTATATTACCATACCACAAAGTTAATAAATGTCCACATGTTTTTTTGTAATTAAGTATACTACAACTATTCTGTGGCGAATGAATGATTTTTTTGGTCTCTTCAATAATTTTTCTGAATGTATTTTTGTATTTTTATAGTTTTTTTTTATTTGATCATGACACTTGTTTCCACGTGAGTGACGTATACCGCACCACTAATATATTATTAGGGTTAGTATTGAATCAAACCTGTCCGTTATCTTTGTCTACGTTGTCTGTATTATTTTGACGGAAAACTCAAAGGAAAATAACCCATGTCATACTTCATGCCTCTATTGTGACGTTGGCACGTATGCGTACAACTATAATAAACATGCTTCTATGGATTTCAATATAATATTTAAATTGTTTTTTTTTCAATTCAGTTAATTTATTCTTCCTTCCAGGTAAAATGGTGAACATCCATATTCTTCTTCATCTATGTTGAGATGTCAAAATCACTTCGATTATTAAAATAAAGTTTATTATTAAATAAAAAAGTATTCGATTTAAAACACGTTTTGTTCGTTATTACAAAAAAATAAATTTGCAGCGCAAAGTTGTTTTTTTTTAATTAAAAAAAAAAGACTAACATAGTGAATTTATTTAACGTACGGTTATATTTAAGGACTTAAATTTATTGTTAAAAAAATATAAATGTTCATTTGTTTAACATCTAAAATCATAGAAAGTTATTCACCGATTGCTTTGAAATTTTAACATGTTTAAAAAACTGATTTTAACCACAATGGCAGCGCCATCTATTGAACGTAACAGAAAAATACGCAATACTAAACATTGCTTTAAGTGGACATCGTGTTTCTTGACAGTTGCCTAAATATTTTACACCCACAACATTTTGGTATTAAACATATTTGAAATATAAAGTGAAATAACAACTACATATATGTTTATTTAGAATAACATAAAACAAATTTATAACTATGTAAAATAAAAAAATAATAATATCTAAATAAAATAGCATAAAATTAAAAAAACAAATTCATAGTCTTTTTTTTCATTTAACCATATTGAGCCACAGCAACACATCTCCGGGTACAGCTAGATGTATAATAAATCCGTACACATCAGGGTATTGAGTGGGTTCTAAGGGCGACATTGTACGGAGAGTGTAGTGCTCTCCCTTCTGTTCACATAATAGACCATCCCATACAATTTTCACATGAAACTACCCTTAAAAACTCCCTCCTCCCTTGGCAGAAATTACCCCTGTAGGAACAAGGAACGGCGCCGCGGCGTCGGGCGGCGCTATAGCCGTTACTGTGGCTCCCAAACACTCTAAAATTATAATAATCCAAAACGTACTAAATTAACCGCTTACTTTATATTCTGTATTCTAATGGCCGTACTGTGTTCGGTACATGGTTAAGTGTGTAGTCTCAAATATACAAAAAGGGTCTTCCTCTTTTTCTTCATCTTGTAGGCCTTGTGGCCTGTTTTTAAGAGGGATAAGCCTCCTGCGATGTCGATTTATTGACCCATCTCTTTGGTGGTCTGCCCGTGAGTCGTCTACCATGGAGTTGGCCGTACAGTGCGATGTGGGCGAGTCTGGATGTACTCTCAAGAAGGGTGTACTCTCAAATATGCAAAGTCAGTGCACGATCGGCTGCGGAAGAAGCCAATTTTTAAAAATATTTATTAGAACTTGATGTATGAATATTTTTTATCATTTAACTTCATTAATTGATTAAGTAGTTACTTTGTAGTAAAATCTATCCATTTTTAATTTAAGTTTTACATAGTAAATACTAATATTTCTTGAAATCTATTGTGACACGTGCTTCGATGCATTCAACATCATTTTCAAACAATTTTCAATAAAATATAATTTTTGAAAATGTTGCGGAATGCATGTGTTGAAACATATGACACGGTAAGTTTTAAGAAACAGTGGTATTTACTAAGTAAAAATTAAATTACTTTTTTAACTCCTAACCTTCATTCGCTCTTTTCTTTTCAAAACCATATATTTTTTTCGTGAAAAACTTGCAATTACGTTAAATGTTCCTTATCCGCATCTGCACCTCAATGGTGCATAGGGCACTGCATCGTATAGAAGCAGTGTTATCTTGATCGTTAAATACACGAAGGAAAGGTGATCAGCCTTCCGCTTCAGGTACCAGTCCAGGGTCATATTAAATAAACATTAGACGGAAAAATCACTAATATTTATTAAGACCCTCTTGGGAATTGAACCCGGGACCTCCAGCATGGTGGCCTAGCGCCCTAACCACTACACTATGGAGGCGGACGTTAAATGTTACCCGAGTTTAAAGAGAATTAAGTTGCGGGCTATTGATTAGTCAGCCTTAATAATTGGGGCTTATAAGTAGTTTAATTATAAACTCTCTTATTTATAATTGAAATCGTCAAAAACAACTCAACCCTGCTGAATTCAGTCTACTAATCCCCATTTTCTTATTTGATTCGGTGAAAGCTATTTTTAAACAACCCTAATTGACCTTTATCGGGTCGAGTAGAATTGTGGTCCTGTGGTTTAGGGTCGCAGAATCTTAATCAAAGGCTCCAGATCTGACCTGATCCCACTCCGCCTACATATAATTCCTATTTTTAAACATTTAAATCTAGATTTACTGACAGAGAAAAAAGTTTGTTTTCTACAAAAACAGCGCTTTAGAAATTAATCCCTTACAGTTATTATTTTCAATAATATTTTATTAAAATTTATGTATATGTTTTCACAATAACACAAGACATACATTGTTTTTTTTTTTTTTTTTAAATATACATTTATTATTATTTTAAACTTACTGATACAGTATGTAAACATTTTTTAAATTTTATTTCGGGAGTCACTTTGTGGTAATATTAATTTATTTTAAATTTAAGTTTTACTTGGTTAATATCTACTTCCATTTCTTAATACCAAATAGTGGTATTTACCAAGGAATTTTTTTTACTATCTAACTTACTAACCATCACGCCGCTTCCCCGCCGTGGTACGCTACACCAATCTGTCTTTGCAAACAATCTTCGCCTATTCCACATTCATGCGTCTCCTCATACATACATACCCGCCGATTATTCCGACTTAAAACCTGACCACTTGCAATATTTAATCACAAGCACTTGAAATATTTAATCATGCCAGGTTTTCCACGGTCTTCCTCTGATTTTATTTCCAAATATATTCGGCTTTCTTCACTCATTCGATTCACATGTCCAAACCATCTCAACACACTTTTAAAATTTTTTATTTTTTAACTAAAATAAATAAATAAACCCAAGAACCCTATTTAAAAAAAATCGGAAAAAATAGGTATTCAAAATTTTTACTATCCTTGTTCATTCGCAGCAAAATTAATCGGTATAATTTTCACTGTATTTACAAAAATATTTTTTAATAGATATTGCTGTGCAATTGAGTTATTAATTTATATGTGGGTAGTTATTATTATAACAGTTTGAGAAATCTACCATGGATATTGCATGGGGCGCCAATAGGCCTACAAAAACTTTTCCATTCCCTATGTGAATATTTACCGGCAAAGCTGAAATCAAACATATCAAAGAATGCACTCCTCGTTGAATTGGTAGAGAGCTCTGTTAGTTTTGGCCCACCTTTCAGCCATATAAACGCAAAACATGTTTTCGCTTTCCGTCAAATTCGAACAGAATTTCAATCAATACCTTCACAAAACTCAATCAACTATAATAATATTATAAAGCTTTATGTTTTTGGTTCAGATAGGGAAATAATGCCAGTAATTGACAACCATCTAGTTATTGACGTTTTATTTAAACTTGTTTCAAATAAATCCTAATTAACTAACTCAAGTAATAGGATTTTTTAGATCGCTACGATATTTTTTTCTAACACACAAACCCTCTATTTTGAAGACTTTTATACATACAGGAGAATAAGGATAGCGAAAGCAGATACGAAAAATACGATATTAACACCCGAACCGATTGAAAATAAATATTTTAATTTATTTTGCGGTTGGCGGTTATTGAACCCGCGACGCCAGTTCCGCAGTCGAGCGTCTACTCAACTGAATAAAGGGTAAATACCACTATTTCTTAAAATTTATTGCACACGTGTTTCGATGTATTCCGCATAATTTTACGATGTTTGAAAAAGTTACGGAATGCATCGAAACACGTGTCACAATAGATTTTAAGAAATGGTGGTATTAACCAAGTAAAACTAAAAATTTAAATGGATACGTATTGATTATCACAAAGTGACCGCCGAATCATTTAGTAAATAAAGGCTACTCAATTTTCCATTCACCTCGCTGTCTAATATCTATTCAAAAACTATTCAATCAATTTTATTGGTAACGTTACAATATTACGTTAATAATTATAAACGATATTATTTAAGTATTCAAGGTTTCAAAATGAACCAATAAAGATATTTCTAAGAATGAAAATATTGGGAGAAGTATGGAATCATGCAACATAACGATCAATAAGGAAAATTGTTTCCCTGGGAATCATCCCACATATGGCGTCAGTTGCGTCGACTATTACATACTCGTATAGCGTGATACCTGTAGGTATTTTTAAGTATGGGTAGTGAGCATTATAAATGCCTTAAAATATTAGCGATTGAATAGGATTTTAACCGCTCTTTACAAGGATTTGTAGTATATGATTTTTAGATATTAAAAATTATAACGAATTAGTACGGTAAATAATATGTGAACGAGGTTAATCCCTAGAAATAATACAATAGATACAATATAATACAATACATACAAAAGGTTCAATATTTTAAATCAACAAAGATTTTCACAAAGTTCATTTATTTGTCATATATCTTCTTGTCACATTTTTAAAATAAGACACCATTCAATCTGAAAGATCTTTATGCCCTATTGCCTCATCATTTTTCGTCAACTGCAAACCTTCTATCGCACATTCTATTTCCAATTTATTTTTTTGTTTTTCAAAAATTGGACATATCCAGACTTAATAAAGGACATCTTGTGATGATGCTTATCACATTCACAAATAGATATCAAGTAATGTATCGTGTTATTACATTAAGAATAAATAATTAAATAAGAGTAAATGAAATGCATTTGAATCTTAATAGAACCCAATAGACAAATTAATATGATACAATTGACCACATTCTCCCATACATTTTATTCCAACGATTATAAAAAAAATATTTTAGACGAACTTTTCAATTTGTTTTCGGTTAACAGTGAATATTAGTTTCGATTATATGTTGTTTTATAATTATGTTTTTTCGAAACGCTATCGTATGTTTCATTCGCATTTTAACGACTTTAACGAGTCGGGTTTCATGACCACCGCGGGAGTACTTAGGAGTAATGAACGAGATTTATTCCATAAAACAATTTTATTCAAAATTAAATTCAATGTTTTTCAAGCAATACTTAGTATTTTTGCTTCGTTATAAAATAATTTATTCTCTTTCATTTTCATTACAAAATTCTGAGAAAATATTAAACGTTAGTTCAAGAATCTATGGCCAATTTGTTAAATCAAATATAAGGATTTGTGGAAGAAATTGAACATGATGTGACGATATACCTTATAGTATAAAATCAGCCTGGATTTTTTTAATGCTTAAAAAATAGTGTTTTTGCCTAGAATTTTCATTCATGTATTACATGATATTATAGTTACTTTAAAGATAAAGAGTAAATCCACTCACGAGTAGGTATAGGCTATAAAACTCGTAAAATTGAAGCCTAAGTAGGGCTTTGATAAGCGGTGTTGCATAAGCTACGGCTTATGCAACACAAAATCTTACTACGGCAAGATTTCAGAGTCACTTGGATGTTAAGTAATTTACAAAAAAAAATAGAAAATATTTTATATATACAGACACACTTCAAAAATTATTCAAACTTAAGTAATAAAAGGCGTATATGGCGTTCAAACTAATAACGAAACTCTAATTTGTACTGTATGAACCTAAAAAGTCACCCAATAATAAGTCTTAGGATCAGAATAGAAAATCGTGAAAAATGTATTAAAACAAAGCTGAATGTCACCGAATAATCCATTGGTCTTTCGCAAAGTCTCGTAGCATTCAATTCTTTGTAAAAAATCCTTTAAATCCATATAATCTCCTCCCTGCAGTAATGCATCCATGGAGCATGTAATTGCATTTTCATTCCATAAGTTTCACCGGCATCTTTCTTCTTGCACGTATTCGTTTGGGAATTTTCAAAGTTTTAAACGTGTTTACTTAGTTTTCCTTTACCACCCCCTTAGGATTTGGCTCACTCTTGTATTTTTTTTTTCATTCTGCCGCAGTATCATAGAGGTCACTTCGTTACTAAGCGGAGAGAAAGATGAAAAAAAGACCTACGCAGCAACGAACTTTTAAATAATCGATTTCTTATCATCTACGTACTTTACTTTTTTTTCTAAAAAACGATACTGTGGTTGGAACACTTATTTTTCTTTTTTTAGATGAAATTTTATCAAGTATGTACAAGGTTTATAGATCAATCAGTGGATTTTCGTTTTTTCTAGCTAAGAACATGTTTCATTTTAATCTGTGTCGGGAACAAGAAGGAAAAACTAATGTGGGCCAATCAGGAACTTTTCAGCATTTGCTCATTGCTGGGAGAAAACCACGAAAAACTTCTCAGGAGAAGCCGGACTGTAGACTGTCGTCAACAGGCCTTCTGTTTCGCCAGAAAAGGGATCGGCGATATACGATCCAGTGCCCTTTGCACCATTGGGTGCAGATGAAGGTTATAAGAAGATTTACCCATCACTCATATGGTATATTCCAGTTTCGTAAATATTTTTTTTCCGAGTCGTCATCAAAATTTAAGTAAAAAATGTATACATATTTACAAAAGAGTTTCACTCTGTCAAATAATTTTATCGGAACAATAGCTACCTTCTCTCATTAACACTATACTTTCCTTTCATGGATTAATAAATTTGTCTAAATTACTACTTTCAGTCGTCCTTGCATGGCACGCTTCGCATGTTTTTGTATGAACCAATGTACAACACAACAGTTTCGCGTGTACCTACTCGTTTTCTTTCGTTGTTCGAGAACAAGAAATCGTATAAATGTCGTTTTCATGCATAGTTTAGTTTCCCTCGTTCGTGTTTAGTGTCGGACTATTATGTATCCGTTTAGTCCCTGCCGTCGCGCCGTCTAGTCTCCCGATAAGCGGATATAAATCATACGTCACAAATCAGACAAGGACTTTACATTTTATTATAACTTAAAATATGTTATGTGATGATAACCTCAATCTAAAACATCGGCAAATAATGGTTAGGTGCTGTGTTGGGTCAGCGCTTTTATACGTAGTTGAATGGTGGACCCTCAAGGTAAGCACTATGAGCCGGTTAAAGGCATTCGAAATATGCCTACATCGTAGAATGCTACGTATTCCATGGACCGATATGGTCAGCAACGAAAATGTGCTCCAAAGAGCAAGAGTGTAGGAAGACAGATGCTGACTGATCAACTATCAACAAAGTCCGGAAGGTGTCCTATCTGGGACATGTAGAGGAAATAAGTACCAGCTATTGCACCTGATCATAAAAGACAAAATAGAAGGTCGAAGAGGTGTGGACAGACGCTGATCTATGAAACTGTTTATTTATGGCAAAATTGATGGGGTATGATCAGGTAAGAAGTATAGGCGGAGAGGTAGAGGAAGCAAGGAAAGGATGATATGTATCATTGTATTTAGTAAACGTTTTCCTGGAGCGAGATCTCCCAGTAAGGACATTTTTGTAAATGAAAATTGTACATATGTTAACAATACAATAAAATGATAATTTATTATTTTTGTTAGCGTAGAACCGGGCTACTTGAACTTTGATGTGTTACTTGAGCTCAGTACAAAAAAAATTGATCTGTATTTGGTCTGCAATAATGAACGTATCGACATGATTGTTTCCCTGACAGGTGACACTTAGAAGTTTATTTTTGTAGACCAAATACAGATTTTTTGTACTGTAACATATCAAGAAGCTCCGTTCTACGGTACCTAGAGTAATCCGATTAAAATCTAAAATCTTTAGGATACCAAAAAATAAAGTCACTTTTATTTTTCTAAATACACTCAATGTCGATATATTAACATAAATTAAGACGAATATAGAATTCTGAGTATTTACGGGTCTTATGACCTTTTAAAGGCTGGTTAAGTAATTTGATGATCTGTGAAGTATTTAGACACTCTCGATGTTACGAAATTGCCCATATTGTCAATTTCTTCAAAAGACTTTAGCAGGAATGTAATGACGTTAAGTATCGTTGCATCTCTCTAAATAATTAGCAATCATTATTATACGAACTTGCATCCAGTGCTCATTTGAAATTAAATGGCCCGGTTAAGTATCTGATAACGAGTGTGTATACACATAAAGCGTCGGCGCCAAGTTTCAATTTCATTTCAATATTTGCACGATTCTGCACACTTCCTTCTCGCGAACTTTCGCCAGACTAGCGAATATTATCCGTCGGGTGTCTGCACACAAGACGGAGATTCCCTCGCTCTGGTTGAGACGTGAAAGATAATATTATCCGAGCAAAAATAGTGCTACGTCCATAGGATCAAATATCATTCTTGTTTGCATTAAAATGATACCGTCTTCCGAGATCGTGAATGCAAATTGGTGGGAGATAGAAATAGTTTAAAAATTACTTATTTTTCAGAATTATGATATTTTTACAGAAATTTATTTATTGGTTGAAAATAATATATGTACATATACATACATCATTCTTTTTTAATAGGTTTATTAATTTGATACAGTTATTTTTTAAATATAACTTCTATAAATTTCTACTTATTACAATATTTTAATTTTAGCTGCGCTCAGCCTCGTTAAAAAAGAGACGAAGCTCTTGTGCTTAGAGAGGGATTTTTTCTTTTCCACAAATTCTACATAATTTAAAAATACATTTTTTGCGAACACTCATGAAGCTACCTTGTATGTCTTGTCAATGGACTTCTTTTTAAATGCTTTTTTATTAATTTGATTTATTTTTAAATAATTTACATATTTATTATAACCCTTATCGGCACCCAATGGTGCATAGGGCACTGCATCGAATTGACGCAGTGTTATCTTGATCATTACTTACATGAAGCCAGGGTGATCACTCTTGCGCTTCAGGAACCAGTCCAGGGTAATATTAAATAAATATTACAGTGTAAAATCACTAATATTTATTTTCACCCCCCCTGGGAATCGAACCCGGGACCTCCAGTACGGTAGCTAAACACGCTGACCATTACACCACGGAGGCGGACGAGGCGGGCGGAATTTACATATACTCGAAAATAAAGGGAAAAAACGTATTACAGTATACAATTATAACAATATCAACTGTGAAGTGTTATTTATATCCCATATTTACTGACCACTCTTGGGACCATTAACCCTTCATTGTGGGTGAAGCGGGTATAATAGTCGTGCATTAGAGGATTTTTAAATTTTTTACTACATAGTTTGTTGCTCAAATATGATATTTATCCACAATATTCCACGTACTAGAAGTGACGTATGATTTTATAATCGTTTTGTTCTATACCTTTGATTATATTGAACAGGGTACATTTTTTCGTTAATATTTCGGAATATTGCAGATATTGTACCATTTTCTTTATTTTTTCGCAAAATGATTGTATATATTATAACCAACTAAAGACGTGTGAGTATTATACAAGTATTACTCAATATTATGCAGGTTGCCGCTTCCATCATAAACAAGGCATTTGTATGCAGACGCAATAGCAGTTTTCTATTTTCACTTTTCATTTATGTGGCATAAAAGCATTGTCAATAAAAGTAGAAAGTCGTAGACTTTATGTAAATAACGAATTTCGCAAAAAAAAATAAAATACACACACAATTTATAAAGGTCATGACAAAATGTGAAGTAATATGTACAATACAATATACTATGCAAAGACGGAATGATAATTTCATAATTGAATTTCAAGGATAATAGTATATTGCACTTTAAAATTGCTTTTCTGTTAAGTAGTAAGTTTGTTATATGTAAAGTTTATTGGAATTTGAGGAGAGGATCACTTTGCGTTCTTTCTCTTTAAACTTTCTCCATTCCATTTCCTAGAAGATTCTTTTACAAAATTCTGACAGTCATAAAATGATGATATAGAATTTTACGCTGCGGAGTAGGCTGTATTAAAAATATCATAAATTGAATGATCCATTGAATTTATTATTTTAAATTTTTTGCAAATCACAAAATAATATATAAAACGAGTACAAAAATATTTTGTATTAAATGTTAAATATATAAAACCCTTATCCGCACCCAGTGGTGCATAGGGCATTGCGTCATATAAACGCAGTGTTATTTTGATCGTTTACACATGAAGGAAAGGTGATCAGCCCTCCGCTTCAGGTACCAGTCCAGGGTAATATTAAATAAATATTACAGTGAAAAAGTAATAGTAAAAGTAGTGAGTGTCCGCCTCCGTAGTGTAATGGTCAGCACGCTCGGCTACCGTTCTGGAGGTCCCGGGTTCGATTCCCAAGGGGGGTAAAATAAATGTTAAATAAAACAAAGATTTTTTTAGTGTGCTATTTTGTATTTTATTGTTAAAAAATACATAAAAAAAAAATTGTGACAATTGTTTCGCCTAGTTATGGCATTTTCAAACGAATGTCACAACTGTCACAAAACTGAAACAACTGTCGCAAAATTATTTTTTTAATGTGTTTTTAACAATAAAATACAACTTAGTTGACTCAAAAAATCAATGTTTGATTTAACATTTAATACATCAATTAAAATGTAGTTCTGCAAATTAAACGCCAAATCTATAAAAAAAGATTATATTAAAACAAAAAAGATCCCACAAAGGCTAACCTGTGTGTGTGTCTTAATTTTATTTTAGGTTATATATAATAAAGGGTACGGGAAAAGAGTACAATACAATCGAGTCTCCACTTGATGTAAGTTTTGATTAAGGATCCTCAATTTATAGCTTATTTCAGAAGTTAATCAGAACAAATAGCTTTGATTATATTAAGTGGAGGGTGATGATTCTATTGCATTGAAGTTTAGTGTTCCTTGCTGGGTCGGAAATGAAGCAAGCCCGGAAGAAATACAAATTGATAAGATTACTCAAGCTCAAGACTCAAAACCCCCCTCAAGCTACAAGCTTTGCAGCGGAACTTATTTATGCCGTGGAATTTATAGTTGTCAAATCAGCAAATTGCATTGTAAATTAGACGACAACGTACCGACTGATTTGTGATTCTATGTACAACAAATCCAAGCGTTTTTCTTAAATTTAACTAGCTAACCATCACGCCACTTACCGCAGGGGTAAACAGATAGATTAGTACGCCACACCGCTATGTCTTTGCAAACATTCGTCTCTTCCACATTCATATATCGCTCACTCCATTCAACAACGTCATATATCAAATAACCTGATTTTCATGAGATCGTTTTTAAAGTTTAAGAATATAAAATAAATGTATTCAAATAAATATCAAGCCACTTATTGAATTTTTTACTGTGCAACAGATCTTTTTAGGAAAACCCTGAAGGTTTTTTCTTTATTTGAAAAATATTTAGTATATTTAAAAAAAATATCTGCCCGGTAGCGGGTAAATATTAAGTTAAAAATATGCCGCTTTTGCTGGGATATAGAACATTTTCTGGACATTTCGAAAACACGCCAACTGAAAATTGTCGATTTTTGATATATGACGTTGTTGAAATGAGAGAGCGATATCTCCTCATACATTCTACAACCACATTCGCCTCATATATTTGTTTTACCATTCATTCATCACTCGTTCGTTCCGCTTGTCTCAACCATCTCAACAAACCTTTATTAATTTTATCGATAATGCTTATCCAAGCCTTCCATTTATTCTTTCATGATGAATTAAAAAAATATATATATAATGGCGTTGCATATGAAATTTATCGCTTTTGCCAATGTCAAGTTAATATGCATTTCTATTATCATACATCGTTTTGCTGCACATTCGTCTGAGGGATCGCATTTCGACTGCATTCAGTCTACTCTCATCCTTCTTTTGCCAACTTTCCTAAATTTCTTGTTCGTTATTGTGAATTTTTTTTTTTCAAATATGATTGTTCTAGATTTTCTTTCTCTTTATCACGACAAGAGATGCCCTCGTTTTTATTGTATTTCACCCGCATTTCAACCCCATTCTTCTTCGTCCCGAGACCTGTTGTTTTGTGCGAGAATTCTCGCAGATGTTTTTTTTGGCATTTCTCCCAGGGTATAAATATACACCTCTCGTGGCTTAGTTCTCCCCTTATTGCATTTTCTTTTACGTGCTGCGGGGCGCGAGGGGACGAGCGGGTGAACAGGGCAGCGGGCCACGTGTAATATCGGAATTTTGGCGAGGGAAATGGGCCAATTCACCCCCGCACTCCTCCCTTGGCGAGCCGTCTTAATTTCTGCTGACACATTTTCGATATAAGCTCCCCCGAAATTCTATTTCCGATTACCTATTGTTTGACAGAATATTTTTTCAATGTAACCACTGTCTTAAAACAAATTTTTATTAAAAAAGTTTATTTTCTAACCCAAATTAAGAAAGGTGTGAAGAAAGAACGGGTAAACAAATTTATGAGGCGAATGTAGTTGGAAAAAGAAGCAGAGGAAGACCGAGGAAAACCTGGCACAATCAGGTATGTCAAATACTTGAAAGCGGCCGGGTCAGGAGTCGTAATAATCGTCGGGTATGTATGAGGAGATGCATGAACATGGAAGAGGCAAAGAATGTTTGCAAAGTGGCCGGGTCAGGAGTCGTAATAACTAGAGAAGAAGATGTATTAGGAGATGCATGAATGTAGAAGAGGCGAAGAATGTTCGCAAAGACAGAGTGGTGTGGCGTTCGATTCTCTCTGCCTACCCCTGCGGGGAAGTGGCGTGATGGTTAGTCAGTTTTTTTTATATTCAAATCTGTAGATGGAAGTATCTGTAGCTTTCAAAACTAGTTAAAATATAATACTCAAGTGGTAAAAATCAAAAGTTTTATTTATAATTTAATTATGTCTAACCACAAAGCGAACGGCGAAACAATAAACACGAGTAGCGTGACTTTAAACATAACTAAATGTATTTTAATTAATCTAACAGAGACCTTTTTATTTATTTTTAGTTTGGCAGGTATCACCCAAAATTGGGTGCTTTGCCAGTAAATAAAAAAATAAATTAAAAAAGACCTTTTTATTTTTCTCCATTTACTCTCCAAAACTTTTTGGAATGCTTTTAATAATGAATCAATAATACAATTAGCGAGCATTTTAACACCGCCCGAGCCTCCTGCTGAAAAATTTTTATATTTTCTCTCTAGGTTTACACCATTTCTGTAATTAGATTCTCAGCATCGAGTCGTAAATTATACAATTATCTCGAGCAGCCCGTGATCTTATGTACCAACACTGACGCAATTAGAGGAGAGCTTAATGGTCCCGGGTCTCTGCGGAATATAACCAACTTCTATAAATATTTCCCGCTTTCTTCCGTCACCCCTGCAGGGATGTTTACTTACTTTTTCCATTACAGCTTTCGCTTCGATGCTCTTCTAAATTTATAACCTTGCTTTTACCTACTAAAGTTCGGCGATCATTAGCAGAAGAGATCAAGTCATCACCTACCGCCGGATAACTTATCTTATGGTGACTTTTCTCTATTTATTTATTTGCCCATTTTCCGACTTCCTGCTGGCTGTCAACTTGTCGGTGTTAAAGGCAATTTCCATGTAAGCTTTATGCTGCAGGACAGTTTTATGTGCCCGAAAAGGTTATATTTTATGCAGGCAAATAGTTGTAGTCCCTTTATCCCTTCTAGATCCTTCTGAGCTTGGCGCCTTGATTCTCCCCCTTAAGAAATTTTATGTTTTTATTATTTTTCCAACCGAACAAAGACGGGGAGTTATAAAGACATTCTTTATATTTATTTTCTCCTTGCATTTAATATTTTTGCATTTTTTATCACGGCAAATCCACATTTTCTTTGTTCATAATTTATTCGCAATGAATCCCACCTTCCAATCGTATTATTTGCTTTTCGTAGTTCTCAGACGAGCAAAAAACTCCAGAGTTCACCTACCTATACGTTTTAAAGTATTCTGTCTCTATAATATTAAAATGTCTCTTTAAATTGAGATCCAGACGAGTACAGATTTACGTGACCTTGAATAATGTTAGTCAAATAGATGATCATCAATTCTAAAGCTTTTTCACAATGTAGCCTTTTTCATCCAATTATTACTTTAATAATATCACGCGAGTAAAATAATAAAAATACCCTGTACGTTGTTAAGCGTTGAATTTTTATTTTGAAAGCTAAATACGTCAACTGAATATCATTGAATAGAAATGATAATGATTTATCTTTGTTTGATGTGTGTTTTGTTTAACATTACGTTGTTTATGTAATATTTACCGACAGGAGTTACTATAACAACGGGTGCCAAACAACATTTATTTCTAATGGCATACATACCTGTGTACATTCTATTATATCGTAATTTGGGAATAACGTAATGGTTTTCCATTTTTACGTGCCTTCTGTTTACTGATGACGCACTAGTTAGAAATGAAACATTTTGGTTTGGAAACGTATCGAACGCTAAAAGGATGACCTGGACTGGAATTGCAGAAAAAAAGATAACGTACTGCGTAGTGTAGATAACGTTACTGCTAAAAAACCGTTATTTTCATCAATTATTTTCTTTTCGGTTAAAAAAACGTTATTTTCATCAATTATTTTCTTTTTGGTTAAAAAAAACGTTATTTTCATCAAATATTTTCTTTTCGGTAAAAAACCTTGTTTTCATAAATCATATTCTTTTTGGTATCAAAATCCACCTGAAAATATTGATCGACAACCAGTTTCAAATGCCATTGTGATACCAGCTCTGGTGTCACCAGAACGACGAAAAATTTAATAAATATTAATGTAAAAAATTACACATATTTATTCTGAAAATATAATTCTAAAGAAACTCATAACAAAATTATTTGTATTTTTACAAATTTCTGTATTTTTATCGTATACTAGTATTTATATGTAACGTTTTGTAATGAATTTATCGTTTTTAATACAAAATGAATAAAATAAAATAAATTTAAATTTAATTAAAGAGATTGCACCATTTTTTCCTAAAAATATGTACATATTTAAAAAGTAAGTTTTGAAGATATGACTATATTTAAAGTTAAAATATAAATAACATTGGTTTGACGTCATCCTCATTTTGAATGGCAAAATATTTAATAAAATATAAATTATAATATTTCCTTGATAGTATAATACTTCTCGTGCAATTCGCAAGCCTGTTAAAATTTATATTGTGAAATTCAAAAGTAAAAAAAAATGAACGCAATACTCTGTCAAATTGTCCATAAATTACTCATCATTTTAATTAGTGTCATCGTGTATTATGCATTTCACATGCACTATTTCGGGTCATGCGTTCATTGGGGGTGCACTCCGCAAATAGGGGCTATATTGATTGTTGCACCAAGCGAGTGGAAGAGGGATACCGATACGTCATCGCTTCCACATTCGCGCGAGTGCGAGCGAGACAAGGCAGTTTCCGCGAACGCCTATATCGGCCGGGCGAAAGGGTTCAGTGCAATCGAATTGACCCCCTTACATTTCCAACAAAGTTTTCAGTCCCACAATTCAAATTCAACTTACGAATGGATCATTCATGAAAATGAATTTATTGGGTCAAGTCAGTTTTCTCATTAAATTGACGTTTTGGCCACTTGGCACGAATTTGAACCGTCCGCCTCGAGTGCAACAGTTAAGTCAGATTTACGACTCAGTGTGCTACCGAGTTAGACCAAAGTATCAATTTTACAAGTAGAATCAATGTTAATTATTTCAAGCTTGATAAAATTATAATATTAGTTTATGATGTTGACTTTTCCTATGGCATACAATATTTGAATTCATCAGGTATTAATCAGATAACTAAAAAATACATTTTAACCATTTTATTTTCAACTTTCGTACTAACCTTATAAATAAATAATATACACATTATTAATAAACACATTACACATTATTGACACATTATTTGGAAAAAGACGAAGAAAAAGACGATTTTTTTTGGCTCACTCGGTATTTAAGTGTGAATTATTAATTGTAAAAAAATAAATATAATAAATATAAGCATACTGAAAGAGTTACATATGTATATTTTTTTAAAGATAACAAACAAACTTGAAAGCGGCTTGGTCAGGAGTCGTAATAACCAGAGAAGAAGATGTATAAGGAGATGCATTAATGTAGAAGAGGCGAAGAATGTTTGCAAAGACTGAGTGGTGTGGCGTTCGATTCTCTCTGCTTAGCCCTGTGGGGAAGCGGCGTGATGGTTAGTTAGTTAGTTACAAACAATGTGAAAATTTTAATATATTCGTAGTAGATACACTTTTTTTTTTAATTTTTCAACTCATAATTATTTTTAAACGAAATACTTGACAGGGGGTCGATCTGTAAATACGTGAGATGTCAGTAAATTTAACTTCGTATTCGTTAAAAACATTTTTTATCATTATTTTAAATCGAATATAAACTTTCTGACATAACGGACTGAAGTTTCAAAACGCCTAAGGCGTTAAAAGCGAAGTCCGAAATAATCTTTAATTTAACTACACTTTTTTTTCCTACCATATATAAATATATGTAGTTTTCCCATAAAGGATTAATAGATTGGTACAATATAATAGCAAATTCCAAGATCAATTGAAATTGAACATTTATTTGGCTCATTTTGCAATCGGCGAGAATTGAACTGCGACGCCAGTATCGCAGTCAAGCGTCTACCCGACTACGCAACGATACCTGTTATCTTTCTCTTTCTCAATAATTTTATCCTATTTTTTTTACGAATAAGTACTCTAGTAAAAACGCTATTTCAATCCCCTCATTAAATTGTGAAATTTGACTTGGGCGCCATCAAATTCGTGCAGTCTTAAATTTGTACCCGAATAAATAAATGACTACCTACGTAGTGGGTTATCCTTCCAATTTTCACCCCGAAAGCCACCCCACGAGCTGTTGGGGGGTTTCCCCTACAGCGAAATGCCTCCCTCGCCCTTCAGTTTCATCCGTTCCCCTGTGAGGGTGGTCGTGTTTTAGATTCGTGGCAGAACCCGCTGACATATCCGAAGGTCCAATATTATCGTTTTCAGATCGGTTTATTATATCAACATAGCAATCGTTATTTTACGTCGATCTTTAATATGCAATAAATTCAGCCTGGATCTAACTTAAACTTTGTTTTTTTTTATTCCCGCCCGTTTTTTGTGATTATTTTTTAGACAGTGCAGCACTTTGATAATAGTGTATTCAGCGAGTACTGCGGATACGTAAGTTTTTCATATAAAAACTAATTACCATATACTTATTTGATATTGAAATTTATCTTTTTAAAATGCTAATGCGGTTTCCAACTCGTATTCGTGTACGTTATGATCAATTTTATTCTTCTTTGACCAATTCAGTTTCCTATGCATCACTGGCGAACACTGAGTGAAGAAGTCGAATATTGAACGACAATTGACGAAATCGTTATGAAATCTACTTGTAGCTTAGTTACTTTATTTCATGCTGAATTGAAACACAAAAGTAACTCTCTTATTTATAACTTTTACCTAATTTATCAATATTTTCTTGTATTGCTCTCATTACGATTTCTTAGTAAAACGTGTGTTTTACGTGAAGCTAAAGGGTTATTTTAAAATCTAACATAGGTTTATTAACAATGTGTTGAGCTGTTTATCATCCAAAATGTAAATAGTGTTGTAGTCAATCATGGTTAGAATGACGAATATTACACAGTTTATAAAGAAATCTCTTAAACCAGTCTACGATACATCTTAAGACTCGTTGATACTCAGTTATCCATATTTCTATCTCATTTGTTTCCTCGTGTATGTTGAGATATCAATACGGAACAGTCTTAAAAGGTTTGATTTTTAAGCTTTATTGCATTTTCGTAGTGTGCGTAACAACTTATTCATAAATTCTAACTCTTAACTGCACCCGATGGTGCATAAGGGACTGCACCGTATTGACGCAGTGTTATCTTGATCGTTATTTACATGAAGGCAAGGTGTTCACTCCTACGCTCCAGGGACTAGTCCAGGGTTATATTAAATACATATTAGAGTGTTATATCACTAATATTTATCACCCCCCCCCCACCCTGGGAATCAACCTCCAGCACGGTAGCTAAACACGCTAACCATTACACCACGGAGGCGGCATGTATTAATAAATAATGAGATAAAACTGTTTGTATTGGGTAAGGTAATAACACGTGAGTTGCATAAAGCACTCTTGCTTCCTAGTTTTCCTTTATTCCATCACCTTGGGCAGGTGTTTCCATTCTATTGGTTTCAACTTTCAATCAATTTCTTTTTCTTCTCTTCTCGTTTGAATGAACAACTGGTTTCCTGGGAGAAATGCTTCTGGTTTCTGCCTTGAACCAGAATGATTAGTTTTTAAACGGTCGTTTAAATCGACTATTAATAGCTATTATAATTGATTGTAAGGAATGCCGTTATTATCATTTTTCAATCATCAATTTTATGCATCGTCTGTTAAAGTTTCTACTAAAGAAACCGCCATTTCATTTACGCCGTGAAATCATAAATCAATATCATAAAAGATTCACATATATTTATTTTCAATTGGTTTGGGTGTTTGTGATGTATTTTTCACATTTACCTCCCTATCCTTACTGTCCTACCTGCAGACAAGCCTCTAAAAGTAGAAGCTTTGCGGGTAATTCCTTTAAAAAATCAACCTATTGATAAATCTCATAATCTTAAATAACCAACAAACCATCACCCCGCTTCCCCGCAGGGGTAGGCAGAGAGAATTGAACGCCACACTGATCTGTCTTTGCAAAAAATCTTCGCCTCTTCCATATTCATGCATCTCCTCATACATACCCGCAGATTATTCTGACTCTTAACCTGACCACTTACAATTTTTCATTTGAAATACTTGATCATGCCTAATTTTTATTTGCTCATTTTAATTATAGTTCTCTCTTCACTCATTCACTTCACAATTTTGCTTTGATGATTACGATTATTAGTCGAATACTCAAACCTATGGTAATAATTCGAATGACGATTACCTACCTTAATAATATTAATTGTAACCGTTTCATCTCTAATATATATATTTTTAATTTTATGTGCTATACGCCTATTTAATTTGTTTCCATGAAAGATAAAAGCGATTTATTATTAATAATATTATCAAACAGAATATGATTACATTTTGTCTCAGTATACAATTTTAATTATTTCGTCTATGGTCTATGTCTATATGAAGTGTCGAACGCGACACACGTTAAACTTGTACATATTTTTCTTGTTCCATTTTCTTTCACAAGGCTATAAATAATAAAAGAATTTAAAACATCAATAAACACCACGTACCTAATAACGACTTCTTCTTGGTTTCTCTAGGACTTGTTATTTATGCATTGGGTTTTGGTCGATAGTTCAGTACAAAACGAAAAACAAAATCGAAGATCTTTCCTCTTTGAACCTTTATTGGGGTCACGAGGCTTAATGCTCAGTTGAGTCTCTCCCTGATATGTGCAAAAGTGGTGTATACCATATTGAACTCTCCTTCTATGTGGTGTATTCGATTTAAACTACTTATTTTCGTAAAAGATCTTCAAAAATGAAATTTCATTTTATATCTACATAAAAAAGTACAAATTTAAATACGGGTTGTCCTACAATTTCTTCATTTTATGTGGTTTTTTTATTTCATTTTTAAATATTCATATTATTTACAAAATATTAATTATTTACTGTATCCGGCCACCCGTTGCTATGCCCCAATGTAGTTAAATGGAAAATAAAGAAAATAGAAAGCACACGTTTACAATGCTTGTGAAACAATGAAAATATATTTTTATTAATCTGAAACAACGGTGCAATCGAAAACATTGAAATGCGCAGTGACAGCAGCCATCAAGAACCATACTGTGCCCCATGATATTGAGTGAATGACTTTAGAATATTTAAAAGTTTGAACATATGAACATGAATATTTTTATATTTTGTAATTGGAGATATTCCAAAATTTGTGAACAAGTATTTGGACACACTCAAAATGTTGTTAATGAATATTTTTATTTATATAGATGATTAATTAATAATTTATATGTTACCTACTTAGTATTTTTGCTGATAGCTTATCATAATTGACCCCAAAGTCCTTTAAAATAAATGGAATACATACCTACAAAGTTATGACAGTAATAATACTAGTAATAATGGGACGATCAATTAATTACATTATCGTTCGACGTAGATATGTGTGTGTAATATATATAAATCATTCCATTATCTTTTTTTTATTTATTTATTTTTTGGTACTGTACTCTGATCGTTTAATAAATTAGTACATATTGTATCCATCTCATGTTACTTTCCTTTGTGCGAAGTCTGGTTCGTGTACCGGAGGGTTGATTGAATTCTGGAAAGATCCCTTTATGAAACCTTATCATAGAATTTCCCGCGCAACCTCGTGTCACTCTGTCTCGGCAATTTGGCGGGAGTATTTTCCTCTCTTGATATAGGCAATTTCTCTGACTTGTATACATTTTCTTATCGCTGTATTTTCAAGTTGATATGAAATCAGCGCTGTACGCGATGGGGCTGCAAAAGCAATTTTCTTCGTAAACCTTTATTTTTCGTATCAAATTTAGATTCTAGGATAGACGTGTAAAGATGTAGACGCCTACATAATCAGGAATGTTCACAGTGATATATGTAAAACGACTTTTCGCTGAATAGGGATGCTGAATTTTTTTTCAAGAAATGTCACTATGAAAAATTTTTTAAATCCTGATTCGTCTTTTCACAGTTTGCCGCTTGGGTCGATGCTGTTATTTTCGTGTTCAGCCTCGAGAATGAAGCGAGTTTCAACGCCATTTACACATACTACCACAAAATGGCGCATTTGAGAAACTCCACGGAAATACCCTTCATCTTGGTTGGTACACAAGGTAAGCTCTATTTACTTGTACAAAAAGTTTAAACACCCATTATTTAATTGTTGAACAAAATACAATTATTTATTGTTAATTCCTTTTGCAGATACTATTAGCGAAGATAGCCCCCGGGTGATAGATGACGTAAAAGCTCGAAAACTCGCCAGTGAATTGAAAAGGTGTTCATATTACGAAACGTGCGCTACGTACGGGCTAAACGTCGAACGTGTATTTCAAGATGGTAAGTCCTTTTTTTACACATTAAATCAATCGAGTAAAATATAGTTTCAAAAAGAGAAAGAATTGTAATATACGGTACAATTAATAGTAATACAAAATAAAACAAACGCATATTATTTTTCTAAAACGTAATTATCATTTTAAAATACGGTAAAATATTTTTTGCGTAGTGTAAACCCTACGTTTTTTATGATTCGGAACACACCTGCGCACCATAGACAACATAAATCTAGGGAACGTTGCTATTATCCACTGGCAACCCTATTCAGGTCGTTGTTTACATTTCTGACAGTTGGTAGCACGTCTTTGTACTTTCGTGAAGGAATGCGATCTAAATAGTTTTTGATGGGTTTATTTTATGAATTTCTTGAATGAAAACATGGATAAAATCAACGTTTTTGGCGATATGTCGCCTTTACCTAGTTTAAGAAGGCGAAGTTCGTGCTACAATTTGCAGAAAGCCGAGTTACACGGCCGTCGGATTTCGTCGAAATTTACGCGTTTGTATTATTTTCTATTCCTTTCTCAAATTTAAAAACATCATTTGCATTATACCAAAAGGTTTTATTCAAGCTGTTAAACGAAATCACACGATTCCTATGAATATCTAGCGAATCTAAAATAATATTAATAATGGACAGCTTTTGTCCAATTTGTTATTTGCTCAATCGCTTTATTTTGTCTAAATCCCTTTAAAAATGCATATTATTTTTTGTGTCATGTATTAAAAGTAAGTTAAAGAATGATGAACTAATTTTTAAATACACTAGATAATTACGACATTAAATCACAATAAATAAAACATTTTTATTTCATTTAAATTAACAGATATTTATGAAATTATAAAAAAATGTATTTGTACACAATATTATGGTTACTTCTTGCTTGATTAATTTAACAAAGGGTTATGTGATTCAGTGTGTGTGTTTTTTATCTTATCAAACTTATATTTATCTTACAATTTATCATCATTATGACTTCTTTATAAATGTATTTTACATTACTTTTAATTGACAACTTGGCTTTATATACTGTGATTTCCTACTGTTTAATTTTAAAGTGTGCTATAAAGGTACAAACGTCAAAAAAATATTACTTAAAGTAATTCTTCTTTCTAAATGAGGGTGATTATTTATTTGAATGTTTATTTTTAAATAATGTATTGTTAGTTTTTAACAGTAAAACAAGTGCCAAAAATGAATTATGTGAATAAATTGAAGCCTGCAATATAAAATAAAATACTTATAGACTGTCTGGATTGTAACAAAATTTCTGTGAGTTTCCACATATTTTTTACTTATCATATCCATGTGAACAATTCATGCCACTAATGGCATGAATTGTTCACATGGATATGATAAGTAAAAAATATGATGGGAAAATACATAATATTTTGAGATAGTAAAGAATGATTTTCGTATAATTTATATTTGAAGCACTAACTTTGTGATTTTCCATTTTATAATTAAAATGTAACTTTGTTTTAAAATGACAATTTATAGTGATTTTAAAACAAAGTTACATTTCAATTATAAAATGATTTTTGTATTTAATGTGACACTGGGCGCTTGCAGATGTCTCTTTGGTGCTCCACCTCACTCCCTTGTAGTGTTGGTTCATTATATAATTTCTCTACCATGGCATTCTGAAGATGGCTCCTGTAATGCTGGTTAAACGGCGGGAATAAGTAACATTGACACTTAGCATAAATACCCCATCATTTTCTAAACGGCCCTAAAAATATATTTGATAAAAATTTTATTTTTTATTAAAGTTTTTCTCTTTACTTAAGTTTTATTTTTGATAATATGTTCAACCATTTCATGCATAGGTTTTTTTTTCCACAAAAATAGAACTAAAAATTTCAGGTTTTTAAACATTTATTTAAAGATCTAACGTTATTTTAACGTTATCCAGTCCAAAGAAACAAACCAGAAGCAATAAAACTGAACCTTGTATAAAAAATTAATCCTTTGAATTATTTGTTTTTTAAATGTTTATTAATATATAAACAAGTAAAAGCTGATGAAACAACTTGCACAAACCTCTACGAGCGTCAAGTGGCGACTGCCAAGCTCAGTTTGGTTATTTATCTTCTGTAACGCAAACTAGTCGAAACATGTGAGCAGTGCTTGGGTTGGCGCTATACGATACATGCTCGGTTCGCAAACACTGCTCATTCAAAGGATGAAGTGCTTAATAATAAATTTGATCATTTGATAATATGTCATTAACAGTATTTTATTTTTGATTGCAGCTTGTCAGAAGATAGTGCAGCAGCGCCTGTCTTCGTCCACTTCATGCCTCACGCCCGGTAACTCTCGGCCCTCCACCCCCCTCGGAGTGCAGCCGCCCGGGGCCCCGCTGAGGGCGCAGCCCAACGTGTCCAGTCTGCACCCCTCGCATTCACCCAACCACGCCAATTATCAGCATAATAAGGTAAATAATGATCATCTTCTCTTTCCCATGGAATAGGTATGGTTTAATGCAATTTTATGTCTCAGATGTTGTCTCATGTCATCCTTAATGTCTTGCTAAACTATGTCTTATTCAAGTGAAATAGGAATAGTATTCTCCTTCCTGCCTCCGAGTGTAATACTAAACTGGAGGTTCCGGATTTCATTCCCAAGGAGGTCAAAATAGTGTTATCTGACCTCCTTGGAATCCTTAAGGCTACATGTGAGACCACATGCGACCTTAAGGCCGCATGTAGTCTCACATATGGCCATACGGATTTCAAGGAGGTCAAATAACACTTTTGACCTCCTTGGGAATGAAATCGGGAACCTCCAGCTTTGTATTACACTCGGAGGCAGGTAGGGGAATACTGCCTCCGAGTGTTTTAAATTTATATTATTATAAATTTAAAATATTGTTTTAAATTTAAATTCATCTATATTGTTTTAAATTTAATTTAATTTGACGTTGAAAGTCAGCAAAAAATAAAGTATGTCTAAAGGTGCCCAGTATGAAAAATACGTGATTTAAAAGGTTATTAATATTTTTTCATGATTGCAGGATACATTGTCCAGAGGGCATCACACACTGTCTGGCTCCTCAAACCACATACACAGGACCATGGCAGGGCCCAACGACAATGCTCCCACGCAAGTTGTCGACCTGCACGCCATGAACGGCCCGGACAACACTAGATGGGGGCACTCTCACACCCTGGCCAGCCACGCCTCCTCGCAAGGGCTCGTCACGATAGCGACGGAAAACAACAACATCGCCAAGTTTGCAGCCCCCGCGTGTTTGGACAACTTGCAGATACCCAACTCGGGCTACAAGGATTCCAAAGACCTCCCCACGCCGTCCTCAACTCCTACCACCTCGAGAAAGACGAGAAGAAGATCAAATCTCTTCACGCCCTCTAAGAAGGGTGACGACAAGTTCAAAAATGGAGAGCTCGGATCGGGAAGAGCTATCCCGATAAAGCAAGGGTACTTGTACAAGAAGAGCAGCAAAGCTCTGAATAAGGAGTGGAAGAAAAAGTATGTGGCGCTGTGCGATGATGGCAGGTTGACTTACCATCCGAGCATCAATGTAAGTTTTAAAAATCTATTTATTCTCACTATCTCATTTTTATTTCAAATACATGCATGAAGACTGAGCGAATTTGCTTATGCGCTTAGTTAAAAAAGTGATTTGTTCACTTCTCACGGTCTATTTTATTTCAACAAGTTTTAATTTGTCAGAGAAATGAAATTTTAAAAATGATTTTGCCTTGACTTGCAAATCTCTATGTGCATTTCATCTTTTTCTTTACTCACCTTTATCTGCACCCAATGGTGCATAAGACACTACATCTTGTCGACACAATGTTATCTAGATTGTTAATTACAAGGCAAGGTGATTAGTCCTTCGTTTCATGCACCAGTTCAGAGTGAGAAATCACTTCTATATTTTTTTGACCTCTCTGGGAATCTTTCCCGGGACCTCCATTAATGTAGCCAAACGCACTAACTGCTACACTGTAGATGCACCCATATGTCTATTTAACCTTCCCTTGCCAGTTATATGTATTTACTACAACTTACCTTTGGAAATGAGAGTATCAGTATAAAATATAATAGATACGAGCTCAGAATTTTTGTTTTCCTCTGTAATATGATTATGTATTACATGAAAGTATTATTTCTGAAAAATCGGGGATAGAACACCAATACACAAACATATGTCGTTGCTTTGCGTATACGCGCATGTCGTAGCAAGTTTAGTAGTGCACAAACCATCGTACGCAGCGGTCATGTCGCTTCGCTAGTTATTGCGGCTACTTGCGATGATGTTTTTTAATATCATTTTCAAAAACTTTTCAGAGCTAACATTACAAAATAGTTACATTTCAACTTCAATTATGGTCAATAAAAGCAACATTTAGGAACATTCACATTTTTCCCGTTTTTAAACCACATTTTCATATGGTGTACAAAATATAACCGGTGCACGCGGAAGTTTTTAGCACTGTAAGATAAAGGTTAAACTACATAACAAAAATACCTATGTTTTGTATATTCATAAAAATAATTGGTGTTTTAATTTGTCCAGGACTACATGGAAAATGTTCACGGCAAGGAGATATCTCTGCAGTATGTGACGGTCAAGGTGCCCGGACAGAAACCGCGAGGCTCCAAATCCATAATCACCACTCTCCCCGGCGGTCACCAGAACTACAACAACGGGGGCAATCTTAACGACGGCATCGGTGGACTGTCACTGAGCAGTGAGTACATACGTAATTCTTTTTTACAAATCCCACAAGTACATTATAAAATGCTGCAAATTCACCGGCTCATCAGGTCAGTTGGTTCTAAACATTAAATATTGCCTTGGAAGTTAAATTAAAATTTTTTGAGGTGACGGTGTTAATTTAGTGATTTAAACAATCAAATAGTGTTTTATTTATTGTTTTGGCTTTCACTTTGTGGTAAGACATGATTAAACGGTGAAAGAGTAATTAAATGATTTAACACTTTTTTCAATTATTCTCTCTCAAAAATCGTTACCATTGTGCAGATTTACTTTTAGGATACTTTTATTTCTTTTGATCATTTATGTAATGTTTTTTTTTTCATTGTATTTTAAATAATGTATGCTTATATCATATGAGCTTTAGAGTTTGCACACTTCACCTCAAGGTTTGGAATAATAGTAAAAAAGTACTCAAAGTAGTGAAAATAATTTATTTTTTCCTTATATATTTGATCCATTTTCATAAATGAATGCCTTATTCAACTTGTCCGCCTCCGTAGTGTAATGGTCAGCACGCTCGGCTACCGTTCTGGAGGACCCGGGTTCGATTCCCAGGGGGGGTAAGAATAAATATGAGTGATTTTTTCACTGTAATATTTATTCAATATTACCCTGGACTGGTACTTCAAGCGGAGGGCTGATCACCTTTCCTTCATGTGTAAACGATCAAGATAACACTGCGTTTATATGACGCAGTGCCCTATGCACCATTGGGGTGCGGATAAGAGTTTTATTATTTATATTATATTCAACTTGAGTTAGCCATTACTATCATCCGATTAGTCAAAAAATATTTTTTGAATCAAGTTAAGAATTGAATTATTATTCCAATGAATGATCGATTGAATTTCTACATTCTTGTACAACGCCTAAAAAAACAAACATAAAAAAATTAATAGCAGTGTGTATGTCACCTTAATAAATATTATCAGGTTAATCAACTATTTTTCATTTTACCATATTAAAAATAAGAAATAGTTATGTGTTCACAAAAGTGACATAACAATTTATTTTTAACCACCAGCGTATCAATCAAAGGATGGCAAAATGCAGAGGCTCACCGATAAGGTACTTCTGACGGCTTACGAAGTCCTGAAAGAACCCGGCCGGAACGCGGCTCCGCCAGGGAACGCGGGGCAGGAGGACCTCAGCTCTTCCAGCAGTCTCGTCGTGCCGACTAACGGCGATACCAACACCCTGGGGGCTGGCTCCAAGATGGAAACTCCTCATGTCAAGAAGAGACACAGAAGGATGAAGAGTAGTGGATTGAAGAAGGACGGTGATGGTGATGGTGAGATTTTTTATTTTATTATTTTGTGTCTAAAAAATTAGTTTTTTAAAAATATTTAACATAATCTGCCAAAATTCATTAAGTTAGGAATAAAATGGAATAGAATAATCAATACTCTTGCAAAACTTGCTAGCTGATCGACAGTTCACTTGCTAAAATATCTTAAAAAAGCTCAAATCGGTAGAAGATTTAATACTATATCGGCTGCCGCCATTGGCTAAAATGTAAATTTTGTTTTTCAATTTTATGTTTAATTTCTTGAGCTTTTAATAAATTTCTTTTTCATTTATCATATTCCAGATCAAGAGGTGTATGAGTTCTGCATCGTCTCTCTGGACGGCAAGAGCTGGCGCTTCGAGGCCGGCAGCTGTGAGGAGCGAGACGCCTGGGTGAGCGCCGTGGACAAGCAGATCCTGGCCTCGCTGCAGGGCCCCGGGGGGGCGGAGGCCTCCATCTCGAGGCACGTCCATCTCGTGCCCGGCAATGCGACGTGCGTGGATTGCGATGCACTCGGTGAGTTGGCAATTTCAATCATCAGTTTGTGACTATTGCTCATAGGGTTGTGAGATTGAGTACCGCATATATCAGGGGTAAGAAAATTTTTGACTGCCGGGCCAAATTTTTTATAATTGTAACGCATTAAGAACTCGCCTCTGGTGGTACTGTCAATAGATATATCTCATTGAATGTAGACAACTGGATGGGAAGCTGAGAAAATGCAGTAATGCGACAGAAATTATAATTTTAACGTGCTATGGACGGGAAAGGTATTTTTACCCGTTCGGTTGATTGATGCTTAAGGACAAAAAAGGTATTTTCACTTTCTGCGTTGGCCTCGTTTCAAAGTCGGAAATGAAGGAATTACATATTTAATGTTTTTAAATAAATATTATGAACCAATCTCTTTGTTAAGGTCTTAACTAATAATAATAATAAAACCCTTATCCGCACCCCAATGGTGCATAGGGCACTGCGTCATATACACGCAGCGTTATCTTGATCGTTTACACATGAAGGAAAGGTGATCAGCGCTCCGCTTCAGGTACTGGTCCAGAGTAACATTGAATAAACATGACAGTGAAAAAATCACTTATATTTATTTTACCCCCCTTGGGAATCAAACCCGGGACCTCCAGAACGGTAGCCGAGCGTGCTGACCATTACACTACGAAGACGGACATTAAACTTAACTATATGTAGATGATTATCGAATACCATCACCAGCGATCCGCAGGCGTAAAAAACACCCGTCCTTAGTGTGTTAATATATTTTATAAAATGTTTCGGAAACAGTGCGGGCCACATGCAGCTCATAGACTTATAGAATTATCATTAATATGACTTGAAACGCTTGCTTCTATCAGATTTTTAAAATTTATATCTGTGTACATATTGTATTATGTCAATATTTTAACGATATAGATTTTTTATGTGTGATAATTCTATTCCAGATCCTGATTGGGCTAGCCTAAACCTTGGTGTCTTGATGTGCATCGAATGTTCAGGAGTTCACAGAAATCTCGGATCTCATATATCTAGAGTTAGGTCCCTCGAATTAGATGAATGGCCGTAAGTATATTTTAATATTTAAAATAATCAATTTAAAATCACCAAATAAAAAAAAATCCCTTGTCACTTAATGACAGAGCTCACAACAGCTATCTATGATTGCATTTAGAGAGCTTTTATTGCTGTATTTCTCTACTAAATGACCCTTTTATTTGTGTTCAAGATCTGAACCTGCATTATTATTCAAATATTATATTATATTATTATATTAATTAATTATATCATTATTTCAAATTTTATGCCGCTTAGACTTTAACCAGTTATTTTACTCTCAATATTTTAAGTGTGTCTGTAAAAATTTGCTACATAAAAATAAAAAATCAGAAGGTTTTCCGGCGCTTCCCAGTATGTAAAAATAATCCGGGTTTGGATCTTGCTTATAAATAAAATTATATTCAATATAGAAAGGGTTAATGTACTTTTAAAAATTATGATACTGTAGATAGCAAATCCATGGTTCAAAATCTTTCATGTGATAAATCATGCGTAATTGATTACTTAGGATATCAGCACCCAGTGGCGTGCACAGAGTTTTTAATCTGGCAGTAGGGTTGGGTAAGGATAAGGCATAGTAGGCACTGGTCGTGTTTCTATATGGAACGCGAGTAATCCAGGGTAGGCACTGCTTTTCTGCCTATATAGATTGCGCGCCTCTGTAAGCTGCCGAAGAAAGATCAGTTTTGATTTTATCTAAAATTATTTTTATATTAGCATTGCAATTTCAATTCACAAATTACTTTACTTTCAGACCCGGCCATTTGAGCGTGATGCTGTCTATAGGGAACACTCTGGCTAATTCAGTTTGGGAAGCGGATCTCAGAGGTCACACTAAACCTGTACCAACATCTTCTAGAGAAGAGAAAGAACGGTAGGGGTTTTTTTGAAAAAAATATTAAGGAAAGAGTGCATATAGTGGGTATGCTGGCAAAAAACGTTATCTTGAAAATATTAATTTTTGACTTAGTGATGCATACTATAAAATTTTCAACATTCTTTAAACTGGCAAAATACTCTAAGTTGTTTGAAATGTTATATTTATGTGGTTTTGAAAGTAAATTCAACTTAGAGTTTAATAGCGGGTATTTTATGCAGGCTAATAAAAGCTTTAAAGAACAGTGATTATTGAAACAGAGATTTTAGAGTTAACTTTTTTTGCCAATATACCCACAATATAACATATAAAATTACATAATTTTAAATATATGTTTTAATCGATAAATCAAACACAGATTTTTTGAGTCTACTAAGTTGTAACAACTCAAAAAAATCTGTGTTTGATTTATCAATTAATAGATAAATTAAAATGGAGTTCTATAAATTAAAAGCCAAATCAATAAACAATTTCTAAAACCGATTTTTCGTTCTTACCCTTTTTCCGATTTCTCGAAGTTGGAATTATATTTTTTTGTTATTATCCTACTAAATGCACTATCCACTGATTAAGCTTACATGATGTTTAATCCAAGTTGGATTTATACATTGTTTATCATCTTACTTAAATGCACTCTTCCATCAGGTGGATAAGACTGAAATACGAGCGCAAGGCTTTCCTCACTCCCTCTTCGGAGGACGTCGGGGGCGCTTGTCTGTCGGCGCTCGGGGGCGAGCTGCCCCCGCTGCTGGCGGCGCTGGCGCGTTCGCGGGCCGCCGACGTGAACACGCGCGGGGGCGGGCGCACCCCGCTGCACCTGGCCTGCGCCGCCGGAGACCTGCCAGTCGCGCAGCTGCTCATATGGGTAAGGGAATCATCCTCAAATTTACAACTATTTAGTAAAAAAATAATGATCTAATACACTTAACGCTTAGTAAAATAAAAAATCAGATTGAATTATTTAATGTATGTATGTATGTAAATTATGCATATTGTACTTACGTCATCCAAATACTCAATCCAATATTTGCCTTTTTTAAAATACACCTTAATAAGTGTATAAATTAAAGATTCATCTTAACTCTTTGCCAATTTGACCGTAAAATAGGCAAAAAATAAGCGTTTGCGAATTCGCCCATACCTGGTACGGACACAAAAAATTAGTCCTTGTAGATGTGACACCGGCAAAGAAAAAGCTTAAACTAATTATGTCTTAGTATTGGCAGTATATATTAGTAGATTTTAATGGGGTTATAGGCTAGAAATACTAGTTGAAAAACCTTTGTGTATCAGTTTTAAAAGTAGTAAAAATTTATCTTGCTCTTAACATTAAAATAAAATCATAAAAACTGAAAATTATTGTTATTTAATGCCTTGCAATAATGTATTATTTTATTATCAGAAAAAAACTGCCCTTTTTACCAGTCAAAGATATTGCTAGGTTGGGCCTCATAGGGGAAATCGTATGTTAATTATCTACATATTTATATTATCTTTCAGAATAACGCCAATCCAAACCTTCTCGATGCCGACAATATGTCATGCCTGCAGTTGGCCCATATAGCAGCAGCGCAAATGGCTACCTCAACAACTCCGAGGACGTGTCATCTCCAGGTTTCTTGTCCTGTCCACCACGTGCAGAACAACTCCGGAGCAAACTCTACAAACAGCTCCACGGGATCCACCAAGAACCTCGTTGCGCCTCCCAACTCCAATCTAAACAAGAACCAGCAAAGCTACTCGTCATCCTCTCCCAGTCAATCCAGTTCGTGCATCTGTTCCCTGTTTACCATGCTATCTCCTTTAAATTCTGCCAATTCTCTTATCGACCTGTTGATCGCTCTTCAAAACAATTCTATAGTGAACACGATATCCAATAACGCATTTGCCAACCAGAATAATGCGGTCGCCAATGCGCCGCTTAATTCCTCTCAGAATACTCTTTTTGGAGGCGGCAACGATTCACACGGAAGTGGTACGAGTCTCAATAGCAACAGTAGCGCCATAGCCGGCTTTCTCATACCAAATTCCAACACGCTAGGCAGGCAAAATAATCAAAACAACTTGAATCTCGGGAACGGAAGATGTCAGCCGACGATCGGAGGTAGCGTAGTTTAGTTGTGTGCGACTGCAGTTTAGTTTGACCGGTTGTGTTCTCGAGCGTTTCGGATGTCCTGGACTGCCAATTTGGCCGAATTATTAAGCGAGTATTTACGCGAATATTTGTTTGGATAAATTTCTAATTATTACGACTGACGTAAATCTAAATTAGAGTGAGATTTTTATCAATAGTTGAAATTTCCGATAATGCCGAGTACTTGTGTGTAAATACCACTACTGTTACCTGTAGTAGATGTGAATTGTATTATTTTGTCTTTAAAGTTTATTTTGATTATGTTAAACTATTGAAAATTATTGGTTTATCGTAGTCTTAAATTATTTGTTTTTATGATGATAGTTAGCTTTAATTTATTTAGAAATATTATTACCGAGTTAAATCTGTTGCATTCCAATTTAGTAGTAAATAAATTATTTAATGTAAGATTATTCTGTTTACCGAGTTTTATTATTTAGCTCTTCTAAATAAGTAATATATTATTAATATTTACGTATCATACATCCAGTGATATAACTTTTAAAATTTGCAATTTCCTTAATGGTATGTGTATCATACCAACCATTTGTTCTAGCACATCCGATGTTCCCGAATTCGATTAAGGATATGTATGAATAAACTAAAACCCTTACCTACATGACTGTTATAACTACATGTGTAGTATTGTGATAGTGGTGTCCTTTTACGTATATTGTAAATTCATAGTATAAACTGTTATAGAAAAATGCCTAAATAAATGTATGGAGACTGTCTGTTAAAATGTTCAGAGTAAATTTGAAAATCGGTAGCTCTCAAATAGATTTTCTGTATTCTTTGTGCTTAGATAAAAAAGTATATATATTGAAGATTGTATAGATTACATGTTTTTTAAATTTAATAACCTCTTTGGCCCGAATAAAAAGCAGTTTTGAATATTTTCATCCATATAAGTTTTAGGCTAAATTTTAAGTAATGAATATTTATCATATTATTATTTAAAATTTGCATGTCAAAGCTAATGGTGTTTGGTCATCAATCCTTAGTGTAGGAAATATTAAAGGTCCTTTGGGCATTCCTTTCATATGACGCCGAAATGTTTTAAATTTTTCAATATTCCTTTCATTCAACGTCATGTAAAAACCTAGAAAATTGTTGCAAACGTTGAATTTCATGTTTGCATTTTTTGAGAAAAACGTGGCATTATATTTAGGGCAATACAGTTTATGTATTTCTTTTCTGAATTCAAATATAAAATTTTATACTAAAACATGTTTCATATTTCATAAAATTGCAAAAAAAAAATACTGAGTATTAATATCATATTGAATTTTATCCGCCTCCGTGTCCGCCTCCGTGGTGTAATGGTCAGCGTGTTTAGCTACCGTGCTGGAGGTCCCGGGTTCGATTCCCAGGAGGGGTGAAAATAAATATTAGTGATTTTACACTGTAATATTTATTTAATATTACCCTGGACTGGTTCCTGAAGCGCAAGAGTGATCACCTTGCCTTCATGTAAGTAATGATCAAGATAACACTGCGTCAATTCGATGCAGTGCCCTATGCACCAATGGGTGCGGATAAGGGTTATAAGTAAAGTAAAGAATTTTATTGGTACTTAATCTTATGTGTATTGATGTATTTTATAATTCCATATTAATTCTCAATTTACAATACCTTTAAATACAAAAATGCTTTTTGTCAAATGAATTAAAATTATGACAACGATGGTAAATAACTTTTTTTTTATCTCGCGATAATTTTACCCAATCACCATAGTTCACACATATCTCTGATCACCCTCAGGCAATGATACTGCGCTCTCCTAACAGCATTCATTAGCGACTAGTGCCTGAGATTCAAACCTTAATTTCTGAAAACTGAGAGTATAAAGATAGCAATGATTTTTGGCATAAAACTATTGACTTCTATTAAAAGTATAAATTTATACAGAAGATAAAATATATGTCTGTAACTTATGTATGCTATGTGATTTGAGAATAGAAGTAAAAATGTTCATCTACGTATTTGATTTGACATACTATCTTATTCAAAGGTCAAGTGAACAATTTAATCTCAAAAAGGTATATGACTTATTAATATATTTATTATTATTGTAAAAAAATCAATGGTTCTCAACAAAATATGTGTTTTTTCAAATAGCAACCAAAAAAGGTAAATTTTGCATTGCGCAGACACTGGGATTGGGTTAATTGGTCAGAATTTTTTTTTTTTACTATTTTTCAATACTGTTTTTAGTTGCTCTGCCTTATTTCATTTTATTTATTTATTTATGGAGATAACATTAGATATGAAAATTTGGCATACATGTGTTCGTAAATACATAATATAAATTGATAAAGAATGTTATGTGTATAGGTCTTTTTCAGTAGCAGTAACACACACTGTAATTTGTAAAATTATACACCTCTTTAATACCATAAATATGAATGTAATGAAAAATATTTATTAAATTAGTGACTAGGAAAATAAATTATATTGTATATTACGTTTATGATCTGCTTATATGAAAGTTTTTTTTTCCAAACATCTCAGCTGCTTAATTTTCCCTGTCTTATTTGTTTAAATTTTTAAAGAATAATATTTTCCTTTTGTACAAACCAAAGAATTTGTTTTTGTATATAGGTATCTACTTTACTTTTACATATATGTATGTATTGCATAAATAATTTGTATATACACCTGTTCTTACTGAATTTATCTGCATATTACATATATTATATTTGTTGATGTTCTACCCAACATGGAATAAAAAATAATTTAATGTATCTCATGTTTTGTTTTTTATCCTGGCGTATGGGGAATACCCATCAAGTCCTTAACGTGAAAAAAAATCCCCACTTCCGCAGAGGTAGGCAGAGAGAATAGAACACCACACCTCTCTGTCTTTGCAAACAATCTTCACCTCCTCCACATTCATGCATCTCCTCATACATACCTGACGATTTTTCTGACTCCTGACCTGACCACTTTTAAATATTTGAAATACTTGATTATCCTAAGCTTTCCTCGGTCTCCCTCTCCTCTTATTTTCAACTATATTCGCTTCGTAAATTTCCCACGTTGCATTGCACAACAAACCCCGAGCTAGACGACTCAGGAATCTAGACCCAGGCAAACCACCTAAGAGATAGATTGAAATTCTTTGGCATTTTTACGAGAGTTGTTGGTTATGTTTCTAGAAACAGTTTCTATCAGCAAATATCGTGACTACTCTGCCAGTGAGTCACCATTTTACTAGCATAATGAATTCACGGAACGCATTAGAACTTTTTAAACAGAAAATAAGCATATTGCTGTTCTTAACTATGTACTCAAGTGAGTTTACCAATATTCATAAATATTTATTTTTTAAATAAATTCTCTAGAGGCATGTATGGAAAAACGAATAAGGATGTCATGATAACATTAATAAGAACACAAAACGTCTCACGAACAGCTGAAAATGGACTGTATAAACCAGCATTTACACAAAAGTCATTTTTAAGTTTTTTCATTTCAATTTGGCCTCATGCAACTGGCCTGCAGTATTTTTAACTATAGCAAGTAGTAGATGAATCCTATTGAAGTTGGAAGCGGACAACTAAAAACGAATGTTGGGATCTTTGATTTTCAATATTTTCAGCGTGTTCAAATTTTTCTTTACAAATTGTAGTATAGATCGATTTCTCAAGTATAGTTGAAGAAAATTATGGAAGTCTTAAGTCAATCATAGGTAGAATGGTGAATTCCACAAAGTATATAAAGTGGTTACATTAACCAACCTATGACAAGTTGTAAGCCCTGTAAGCTCGAACTGTCCTATCTTAATCTACGAGATATCAATAATAAAAATCTTGATACCTTTTATTTTATTCATTGGAAAATCTCACATTGTATTTGGATCATACTAATTGAAATATTGTGTTTTATTTAAATTCTTTTTAAGTTCACATAAATTATCTGCAATAAAGTTAGATTTTTCTCTGAGAATTTAAGTATAGCGACATCTTTTATTCGTTTGAAGAAAGGAAAAATATTTTGACGTTAGCTTCAGTTGAAAGCGCGTAGTTACATATTATTACAGCAGATGGCGCGCAACAGCGCCATGGAAGAAGGTAGGTACTTTATAGAAAGCAGTGCTTTCTAGATTAAATAAAATTCCTTGCTGCAATACAATGTTGCCAACTTTGCACGTAGGTAGGTACCTAACCCGTTATTTCTTATGATGATCAAACAAATAGTGATAATATAATATAATAATAGTCTACAAAACTCATTAATACTTATTTGATCATAATAAATAAAATCTATTCCAGTAATATAATGCGTCTTTGATCTGCCATTCTTCAAATTTTATTTCATTTTTTCCAAGAATTATGCCACATTTTTATTTTATTTTGTTGATTCGGCTGTTAGTTTGTGGAAATATCTTAACATAAAACACACTTTTACTTGGTTAGTATCATTATTTCTTAAAACCATTCTGATTTCGGTGCATTCACAGATTTAAATTTAAATTTAATTAATATTTTAACTTAATAGTCGTTTGGCAATTTCGATAAACGTAACAAATCAAGTTGCGTTTATATCTTATTTTAGCCTATAGGAAATAGAGTGTAGGTATTTATTAAATAATAGAATGAGGGTAAGATTCGGTGCATTATGCAAAATATAAGGATTAAACTGTCAATAAAAAAACATATTCCGGAAAGATTTCTTGAAATGATGTCATGGTGCTGTTAGTGAACAACCGCTGAACCGGAAGACATCTTTTCTAAAATAGGGACCTATCTAACCCAAAAGGAAGTTCCACCGAAGATAAAACTATGTTAAAACTTAAACTTACTGAAGCGCTTCGATAAATTCAACGTCTAGTTAGCTTTGTGGAAAAGATTCTGCAATTGAAATAATACGGTTTAACTGGCAGTTCGTAGTTAATCGGAAACTAAACAAACTTTTCCAGTGCAGAGCAGTGTGAAATTTGCATCGAATCTGGAGAAGCGTAAATAACAGAAGCATCACCTTTTGCCTGGTTTATTTAAACGTGCCGAGAATTATATATATTTTTTTTATTTATAAATAATGGCGTTGCATATAAAATATATTGCTTTTGCCAATGTGAAGTTAATTCAATAGTTTTATTTAATTATAAATTATGATAAACTTATTATTTAACTATAAATTGATGAAAAAAAATACTAAAAGATTGTATGTATAATTGGGTTTCTCCTCGCTAGGATTAGTTGGAGAATTATAATTAAATAATAATAATATTTTATTGTAGAGGTACATACCTAGAATACGCCTGAATTTATGTAAAAAAAAGGGATTACTGACTTTATATTGTTTGATATTTTTTTTGGTGAATTATAAGAGTTTTTTGATGACAAACAAAAAATATTGTTATAAGATAAGATAAGAGGATGTAAGGCTGAAATAGGGATACTTGAAAAGATTAAGAAAAGTTCTTTGGTGGTTTGGATATGTGGAGTGAATGCATAACGAGAGAATGACTAAGAATGTATGTGTTTCAAATATGGACGGAAGAACAGTACAAGGACGGCCAAAATAAACTTGGCACGACCAGATCAATCAGAACCTAAAATGTGGTGGTGTCAAAAGTTTACGTACCTATTCGAAGAGGATGTATGACTAGATGTATAGAAGTGAAAGAAGCTAGGAGTGTATATTAGGACAAAAGAGTGTGGTGTTCAATCCTCCTTGCCTAATCCTGCAGAGAAATTTTGTAAAAAGATTTTACAAAAAGAGAGATTTCAAATTTTGAAACCCCTAAAATTTTATATTTTATTTCCGTTCTTCTTAGTCGTATCCCTCGTGACTTCCAAGCAACTTCAGGTTGTCATCCCTCTCCACCCTTACCTGTCCTAAGCCATGTAGACATCCCTTAGCTCATCTCTATGAACATCTTTATTAAATGTACGGAATATGTAAATGTGAACATACATTTAATCCATTTAAAATTTCTTGATAAATTGCCAAAGTACTTATAGTATGTACATTGCTACGAAGCCATATCACTCACTCCTTTCAAGTAAGTCATAAATCAAAAAACTAGATTTTTCAGGAAAACGTTTTTAAAGTTAAAAAATTTTTATTTTATTTTTTTATTTTTATTTTATTGGAAGGAAGAACAACAGTTACAATATATGATACATACAGAATACAAAAAATAAAATCATGAGAACCAATTATAGTTCTTCACAACTATACATAAGAGAGGTCTATATAAAGGAAGAGACATGAGACAAGGATGGGATAAAGAGAAAAGGAGATGGCAGTGATAGGAAAGAAAGAAAAGGAAAGGACAGGGAATAGAATTACTTTTTTAGGTTTATAAGATTTCGAACAATTTAGCTTTAAATTTTAAAAGATTGGAGTAGAACATATCAAGGTCGGTACAACATTCATTAAATTTTCTACAACTTCGATAAATAAAGGAATTTTTTGTATAGTTCTTTGTTGGTGCTGGATTATAAAAGGTATAAAAAAATATAACACAATGTATTAAAAATAAATATCAAGCCACTTATTGAACTTTTTACTGTGCAACAGATCTTTTTAGGTAAAACCTGAAGGTTTTTTTCCATTTGAAAAATATTTAGTATATTTAAAAAAATAATTCAACAAAACTTTTTCTTCAAAATGCGAAAACAACACTTTCTGCCCTGTACCGGGTAAATATTAAGTTAAAAATATGCCTCTTTTGCTGGGATATAGTACATTTTCTGGGCATTCCGAAAACATGCACAACTGAAAATTGACGATTTTTGATTTATGACGTTCTTGAAAGGAGTAGGCCATATATTCGACTAACTATTTTTTTCCTCTTAATGCGATGGGGTATTACATATAAATATAAAAAAAACGCAGTTTGGAAGAGAAGGTCGTTTCGAAGGTAAAACATTTGGGCGGTAAAAGCTTTGGATATTTAAGCAGATACAATAAAAGGTTTAATGGTTACCTGAGTGTGCAATTAGGATTTGAACGCGAACATAAAAGTATGTTGCCCTTTAATTTTGCAATGAACCTAATAAGAGTTTAAGTGGTAAGTGGGAATTACTTAAATGTATTATGTTTTATTCCCCACCGGTATTTTATTCTTAATTACTTTAGACGCAGTTAAGAAATTTTCTAAATAACTGGGATAAATTATATGTGTAGTTTTATTTATTGTTTCGGCATTAACTTTGTGGTAAGACATGTTACAATGATTAAAGAAAACACTTGTTTTTTAAAATTAAAGTTTAACTAACTAAGTTTAAGTTAATGTTTAAGTTTAACTAAGTTTAAGTTAACTTAAGTTAAACTCAAGTGGTAAAAAACAAGTGTTTTCTTTAATCATTGTTATATGTGTAGTGTGTAAATGCATATGTATTAATTGTAATCACAAAAATAACATTATAAGGAGAAATATGCTAAAATTAACATTATAAGGAGAAAAATGCTGGGAATAAAGTTAATGGTGCACTGAAATCAGTTATAGCAAATAAAAACCTATCAGCGGAAGCTAAACTGGCATTGCACAACGGAGTCCCGGTTCCAACTCTAATGTATGGAAGTGAAACATGGAGTTGGCAAACGAAGGATGAAAGTAGACTGAATGCAGTCGAAATGCGATCTCTCAGAAGGATGTGCGACAAAACGATGTATGATAGATGTGCGAATAGTGAAATAAGGAAGGAATGCAAAGCTGAGATAAGTATTATCGATAAAATTAAGAAAGGTTTATTGAGATGGTTTGGACATGTAGAACGAATGAGTGAGGAAAGAACGGTAAAACAAATCTATGAGGCGTTAATGTTAGTGGGAAAAGAAGCAAAGGAAGACCGAGAAAAACATGGCACGATCAGGTATGCCAAATACTTGAAAGTGGTCAGGTTAGGAGTCAGTTAGGGTATGTATGAGGAGACGCATGAACGTGGAAGAGGCGAAGAATGTTTGTAAGGACAGAGTGGTGTGGCGCTCTATTCTCTCTGCCTATCCCTGCAGGGAAGCGGCGTGATGGTTAGTTAGTTAGTTAGGAGAAATATTTTTTTAGGTGTATCCAAATCCTTTTCACGAATCTGGGTGGAACATTTTTGACATTTCAACAAAGATGAAGAAGAATATAAAAGTCTGGATATTTACAGGGCTCACGATCTGTAATAGGCTGATTAAGTGATCACTTTACACACGTGTAAGTTTCACTATTCTATCTATGATTGACAACCACACTACTCAAATTTATGGAACTCCTGCATGTATCATAAATCCCATTACGCATTTTGTTTGAGTTCACGGGAACCATATAGTGTATGACATCAAACTAACTATAGAACTTGAGGATACTTATTTCAACAAAATAATTGGATATTTTCTTTCATGAAAAGTATATTTTAAGTTTTTTTTCATTGGCAAAATAAATAAAAAAAAACTAATAAATATGGTACTTATTATTCAAACGGTATTTACATAAAACAATGCAATTTTGAACCCTACCTTTCAATGACTATTCTTTTCAAAACCATTCAATTATTTCGAAGAAAAACTTATTTTTTCAATGCAAAAATGGTGTTTTGAGAAAAATAAATTGCGTAAAATGTGACTTGGATTTAGAGAAAATCGTTTCGACTTAACGAATACATTAAAATGAAATTTCTGTTAACCCCTTTTTCGTTATCTCCTCTATGTTGTACATGAGTTAATGTAAATTGAAGCGGTATGATGACTGAATTTAATATAAATTTTATTTCAATTACTTACATACTGTGGATAGACTAATATTTTGAATTCTCGTTTTATTATCTACAAAACCACTTTTTCAAATAATAATACAAAATATCCATGAAAATGTTTGTCAATCCAAACATTTTTCGATAAATATTTGACAATAAAGTCAAGCATATTAAAGCCACGAAAATTCAATTTAGTGTTATCCTTCAGTACTTTAGACTTTCGGCTTAAGCCACTAGAATTTTGTCGCTTGGGGTTTTAAGGGACCCCGTGTGGGATATTAAATTTAAATATTAAGTACAAACTGTTTTAGTCAAAATGATAAGAGGGAAAATTGAAACATTTTTGTGAATTTCTCTCAAGGAAACGCAAATAAAAGGGTGTACATACTACTTATCTAGATGAACCTACATTTACCCCACGATCCTAACATTACGTCGAATTACATGCTTAAGTATTCCTGAAACGTTAGAAAATTTCCATACAGATATATCATTGACAAAGTAGTCTCTTTATTTTTGTTGATCTTTGTACCTACTTTGAAAGGACAAAATAATTCGTATTTGAAAGTTACAGAAGCGTTTACTATTCGCAAGTGGGGATTTCTGTACGAGAAATTTCATTTTGTTCATAGTTCTAAGAAAAGAGATATCTTTATTTATTCTGACTTTTTACATAAGTGATGTAAAACGAATTTTAAAACTTTATTTTCTTTTTGATATGTTTAAGTTTCTTGTATTAATTTTATTGTCGAATTATATAAAAAGAAATTTCCCATCACTATTTTTTTAATGGTATAAAAATGGAAGATGATGGATGTCTGAGCATCCCAGGGTTTTTTGAACACTTGTGCAACGTTTACTAGTCTATTCATTATTGAACTGACTAAATTATCATTCTGTAAAATCAATAGTCAAATTGATTAAATTGAAAAAAATAAAGAAATAAAGTAATTAACTTACCATCACGCCGCTTCCCCGAAGGAGTAGGTAGAGATAATACAACACCACACAAAATTGTCTTTGTAAACAATATTTGCTTTTGCCACATTCATGCATCTTCTCATACATACCCACCGATTTTTCCAACTGACCTGACCACTTTCTTCTTCTACTTTTTCTAGATCCTAAGGATCTGTTTGTGCCTCCGCTTGTAGCTCTTGGGATGTTGACTCCCAGCTGTCTTTCCACCTTTTTGGAGGTCTGCCTGGGGGTCTGTGTCCTTCAGGGATTCCATGAAGGGCGATACGTGGAAGAGACCACTTTCAAGTATTTAAATACTTGATGATTCCAAGGTTTCCTTGGTCATCATCAACCATATTTGCCTCATAATTTTATTTTACTATTATTTTTTCACTCATTCACGATTCACATGCCCAAACAATCTCATCACACCTTTCTTAATATGAACATAAAATTAAACGAATAAAATGTTATTAATATTACTCTTTTATCGGTATAAAACAAAACTATGTCATTATATATCCTTCCAACTCATTTTTCGGTTTATTTATTTCATTTATTTATTTTTTTAAAACATATTACATACATAAGTCATATATACATATAATATTCCCGATGAGTAATTTCTATTCATCTTTTTGGGACATGGGATTAAGGTTAAAACACAAATAATAAAGTAACAAAAAAGATTTTTTTTTAAATAACTAAAACTAATACATGGCAAATATAAAAAAACAATAAACAGGTATTATAAATAGGCATAAGAAGCACATTTAAAAGAAATAAATGAGAAAAACATAAGGTAAGAAGCTTTAAAATAAACAAATAATGATAAAATATAAAAATGAGGAAATATAAAAAAAGGGTAAAAACAAAAGAAAATATGACTAATCACTACATTAAAAAAAAACATTACTTTCAAAAGTGTAAGTGTATACTATCCAGACACAAATATACCAGCATATTAATAATAATATAAATCACAAGCAAATGATCCGAACGAAGCTGCTAGAACAATGGCGGAAATAACGCCTCTAAAAGAACATGCCAAATAAATTGATTTATTGCAATTGAGATGGATTTATCTAGGGAACTTTATCCGATTTTCCGTTACCATATTGACGATAATTCAAAGTTATTTATTATTATTAAGAATATTTATCGTTTGAGCGCGGTCTATGACAGTTGAGGTTAATAAATACCACAAGTAGGCGGAACACAATGATTCGAATATTTACCTCAAAGCATATAAATATTTTTCTATTTTTATAAATGACATTCGTTTTTTTTAAATACCGGAAAATATTCGGGAAATATCTGTATTAAAAATGAAAGGATCACAACATATTGAATGTTTCCAAATACTTCTCGGTCTTTGCAAAATAAAATTTTGCTTTAATCTAATCATTGATGTGTGTTGTGAACTCATGGAACGTCATGAGATTGAATCATATACGTATGACTTCCAAAATTCGAGTAGCGCGGTTGTCAATTATGGGTAGAATGGTGAAAGTCACAAGTGTTAAAATTGATCACTTAACCAGACAATGACAGGTCGTAAGACCTGTAAATACTTAAATTTCCATATTTTTCTTTATCTTTGTTTAGAGATGTCAAAAAAGGATTAAAATAATTTAAACAGGGTATATATTGTTGACAATATTTGGGCACTTTCAAAATTGTATTGTGAATAAAATTGTATTGTCCGCCTCCATGGTGTAAGCGTGTTTAGCTACCGTGCTGGAGGTCTCAGGTTCGATTACCAGGGGGGGTGAGAATAAATATTAGTGATTTTACACTCTAATATTTATTTAATATTACTCTGGACTGGTTCCTGAAGTGCAGGAGTGATCACCTTGCCATCATATAATTAACGATCAAGATAACATTGCGTCAATACGATGCAGTGCCCTATGCACCATCGGGTGCGGCTAAGGGTTAGAAGAATACAAAATTGGTCTAAAAAGTAGACATTATTATTTTTTTATAATATTTTATTAGTTTTATTATTATTACATATCATTTTTAAAATAAATCATTTTAAATGTGCACATTAAAGAAAATCAGGTTTTATATCAGGTAAATCAGTGTCATTGATTAATTTTCTCTTATCTTATATTCAATTTCCACGTTTTATTAATAAAGAATGTTAATTACATCCCTCCGTACTTAATTGTATAAATCTGAATCGTAATTCCTTTGATTCAACGCCAATTTGATTATATTATATTGCGTAACTTCTTTTGCCTTCAGCTTGGAGCCGTCTTAAACGCGAATTCGATAAGGCAAATTGTTGGTCGTTTGGCAATTCTACGTGACTTCTTTCGCGTATTCAAAGCCGATTTACTTTCGGGGGCGGTTTCAACCCTCGGCTAACAGATTCTAATGTAAAGGTGATCTTTTACAATATCTGTGAGCTCGTTTTCGTGTCTGTGAATTCGTGATTGAATCAACTCCACGACAAGTGAAATTATTTAGTGACTGGAATTTTTAAGCCAAAACTTCGTCGGAACGATTCATATGGTAGGTTTAATTGAAAGCTAGAAAAGGGATGTTAGCTTTATGTGAGAGGTTTGTAGGTTGTAAACTAGATCAGTATGAAGATAACGGAATATATAAACAAAAATCTTAAGTGATCTTATCAATTATTTTACGACGTAATATATATATATTTTTATATAGAATTTAATAATGTTACATTTTTCAATACAATTTCTATACATTTATACGTATGGCAAACTTACAATTTTAGTTTCGCCTTGCCTCTCCAAAAAAGAGACTGCGCTTTTGTGCTTGGAGAGGGAGGGTAAAACCTTTAGGTATATTGTTTCATTTGATTAATGAAAAAATGGTATTTTTCTTTTCTTTTATGTATTAATATGGAAATAAATTTCCATCAAAAGATTTCTATATGTCTAGACATTTTGCCTATGAACGCCAATGGACAATGTATAACGTGTATATAATATAAAGTTTTGTCAAGCCTTCCACCAGTCTGATAATGTCGGGAACAATGAAACTCGATTACTGGTCAAATAAAATAAAACTGAAAAGAGTAATTGTTTAATTATATAAAACGCAGTTCTACCAAGAATGTCAGTACAAAACACCAATCTAATAATAGCCCTTGAAATAAGAATAATTTTTTAAATTTTTTTATTCATTCATTTTAAACACAAATTGTCAGAAAATTTTATGAAATCATGGTTTTCAACCCCTGTTTTGTTGTGTACATAACAAAGAATTTCGTCTAGCCTCATACCAGTCTGATGGTGTCATTAAAGGCAAAACTCAGTCACAGGTCAAATGAAATAAAAATGAAAAAATATATTTAATGTTCTACATATTTTATTACATATTCAAATATTGAACCGCTGATCAAGAATTGTATAAAATTATAAAAACAGAACTAATGATGAGAAACCGCGTACATCCAATGCAGTTCCCTATACAACATTTGAGTACGAATAAAAAAGAAAGAAGGTTTCAAGAAATATTAATTACTGTTTTTTTTATGAGACGACTTTTTATATCAGTAAAATTTTGTTGCCATTTTATTTGATTTTCAGGTCTCAGTAAAAAAATAATTGAAAATAGTTTCCCCTAAGACAACAAAATGATTAAAACAAGAGCTTTTCATTTATCTTTCTTGTTAGTTTCTCCAAAGTAAGAAAAATATTTTAAACGTTCATTTACAAAAAAAACTCCACTTTTTTGCGGCAGAAATATTTTATGCTCAAGATTAATTTCGGTCTCGGGGGATGAAGATAATTAAATTTAAATATGTATTTTGTGTTTGTTTTTAATTGCGAAATTTCGAAAAGTGAGTAAAACGATAATGACTTTTTAATTACAGATAACAACGAAAAAGGAACTTAACAAACGTTTTTAAATTTTAATTTGTTTTTACCTATTGAAGGTTTTTTGTTATTTAATAAATGCAAAAAAATATATCAAAAGTAATCGATTAAAAATTTATTGCAATTATAAATAATAAATTAAACTTATTTATAATATATTAGTTATTGATTTGGCATTAAATTTGTTAAATGACAAGTTGATATATTTTTTTAAATCATTGGACTCGTAAAATACCATTTATTGCAACTACGATAAAAAATAAATTTTTCAATCTGAGAAAAATCTAAAAACTAGAATCAGAGAATATCGTCGTGGACTTATTAGTATTTTATTAAAATTAAACACTTGAATAATCCACTTTATCTAGTTTTATTTTTATTTACGACTAGTTTCGAAAACGACAATTGTTTTCATCTTCTGGTACAAATTATGTTTTAATTTGTACCAGAAGATGAAAACAATAGTCGTTTTCGAAACTAGTCGTAAATAAAAATAAAACTCGATAAAGTGGATTATTCAAGTGTTTAATTTTAATGAAATAATCATGTCATTCCACAAAGTTAATGCCGAATCAATAAATAATATGACTTATTAATAATTATTTTTCTTATTAGTAATAGAAACTAACCACTTGTTTGACTCACATATACAGAGTTACAAACAAAGTTCACGTCATGAATAATTTAGAAAATTTAGAAATATATAAAAATTTAAATTCTGATGAAACGGCAATCGATAATGTATATTTTTAAACACGTCACCATTATTATCTATGTTTTCTTTTAAAAACATCCCGTTTCTTAACCCTCTATTCCCTCTATTTATTATCCTACAACCTCTACATATATCAAAATATTTTTTTGCTCATTAGTTTTACTATTCACCTGTTGATGAAAACAACTGAAGTTTTCGAAACTAGTTGTGTGAAATGACATAAAACTCAATGAGTGGTATTATACAAGTGATATTTTTAAATTTATATTTTTACTCAATATATGTTTCAATGAAAAATATTTTTTTTTTATAAAGATTATTCACAATACTTTGGGTGGGTTCAAATCCTTGTTCACAAATCTAGGTTTCTCTACTGAAAAGTTATTATTTTTAGTGAAATTGTTTGTTAACTTATAATAAGTCATATATAATATAAACAAATTAAACAATATTGCTAGAAATAATTTAAATAACGGCGGAAAGCATCCTACTGACCTTTTAAGATTCATATTCAAACAGTTTTGGTTGACTGATCCTTACAACCTTCGTAAACGTAGAAATTTATCTCTGACCTTTGGCCTTTTATCTATTCAACATACTGTGAAAGCAGAAAGGACGTAAGCTGGTACCGTATGAGTATACTCGTATATGGTTGGATAGCATAAATATGTATATTTTTTATTTGTTAGGAAATTTATTATTCGGGCGTTACGGCTTACTTACTAGGATAATATTTATATATATATATATATATATATATATATATATATATATATATATATATATATATATATATAAATATATATACATATATATATATATATATATATATATATATATATATATATATATATATATATATATATATATATATATATATATATATATATATATATATATATATATATATATATATATATATATATATATATATATATATATATATATATATATATATATATATATATATATATTTATTTATATACATTTATATATATAAATATATATTAATATATATTCACTCTAATATTTCTTAAATATCACCCTGGACTGGTCCCTGAAGCTTAGGAGTGATCACCTAGCCTACATGAAGTAACGATCAAGATAACTGCGTCAATACGATGCAGTGCCCTATGCACCATTGGGTGTGGGTAAGGGTAAAAAGAAGAAGTCTGTACGTTAATTGCGTTGAAGTCCATATTGTACAATTTGTACATAAGTATTACAAAATTATCTAATTGCAAAAAAAAATCACATTTAAGATTACAATTTTTTTTAACAATAATATAAGTATATAACCACTTACCGAGATTTTTATGGCTACCGGTTTCAAGACGTTCCCGTCTCATCGTCAGGACAATCACTACCACAGCATGCAAACAATACTAGCCTTCACTACCATAGCACTAATTACACACTTATAATAACTACACATTAAGAATACATTTAAGATTATTTAATATTCATTGTTTTAATCTTACAGTAAAACCAGTATTTACGTAACGTTTCTTCCTTAGAAATCCCAAATATTTCCATTGTAAACTTACCTACCTCCGAGCCCTTTTCGCTTTCAACTGTCTTCAAAACTCCCTTAATCCACTATTTAAACGTCCAATGCACGTTTAAATACACAAATTCTACATGTGTTTTCACTCTCCTCCTTTTTTGTCAAAACGAAACCCACGCAATAAACACAAAAAGCATCGCAACATAAACAGAACGATAAAAGAAGATATTATGATCAGCGTTTTAGCAGCAGCCCTGTATCCGGCCGGAATTCTCCATGTCGTACTTACGTCAATGCCTTTTGAATACAATTTCGCAACATAAGCATTTTCCATCACAGCCCAGCGATTCTCAGACAGTGTTTCGTATGTTAACAAACTTGTTTTTTCTAACTAACCATCTCGCTGCTTCTAGCGGGGGTTGGCAAAGATAATAGAACGCCAAACATTCTTCGCCTCCTCCACATGCATGCAACTCTTGATACACACCCGTTGATTATTCCGACTCCTGCCTGACCTGGCCGCTTTTAAGTATTTAAAATACTTGATCATCCCAAGCTTTCGTTGGTCTTCCGCTGCTATTATTTTCACCCATATTTGTCTTACTGTATTTTATTCACTCATTTGTTCCACATTTGACTACCTAAAAATTGAACCCGGAACCTCTGGCATGGTACGCAAACGCGCCTACCAATATACTACGGAAATGGACAAGACAACGATAATTTCAAATGTATATATATATATATATGTATATATATATATATATATATATATATATATATATATATATATATATATATATATATATATATATATATATATATATATATATATATATATATATATATATATATATATATATATATATATATATATATATATATATATATATATATATATATATATATAAATATATATATATATATAAACATATGTTTATATATATATATATATATATATATATATATATACACATATGTATAATTTTTTTCTTTTTTTATTATTTTTATTATATACTTATGATAATATTGAAAATGGTCCAGTTGCAGATTTTTTGTCTAAATTTTAATGAATAGAGAGTAACAAGTGAAATAAAAAAACATAGTAATGCGGATATCAATCATGGGTAAAATTGGTGAATGTTACAAGTGTGTAAAATGTGTAAAATGATCACTCAACCAAGCCTAAAGACGCTCGTAAACCCTGTAAATGCTCAGATTTCCATATCTTCTTCATAATATTGAGATGTCAAAAATGAATAAAACGTTTAAAAAATAAGTTTCATTTTTTACTACAGTCAGAATAGGACCAGTAAAATATCGATTGAAAATTGTATATTGTAAATGTATGTGTGTTAAAAAAATATATCAAAAATACACCTTACCTGCAAACAACCAAAAAAAAATATTTATTTTTTATCAGAATTGCAATACGCTGAACTTTAATGAAATTCTCGAAATCATCCCCAAAACGGTAGGCCATCCGACGCCACCGGGAAAGATTTCATTATTTATACTTTGCCGCGATATTTTAAACCTTAACAATCTTGTTTCAGCGTCGTCACTCTCACCACCCCTCCTCTTCACCCTCTCATTATAAACAGGACACTTACCCCACCAGAGTTCCAATTAGGACGAAATCTTTGCTATACAAACTACAAGCTAAAGAAACAAAGGGGATGATATTGTTATAACTCCTTAGGTTGTTCATTGTACGGTGGTAATACTTGCTGTCATTGTTTCTGCTGCTGACGGAAGGTGATTATTATAATTAATTTAGAAAATTGATAAATCCGTGGTTTATTAAACCATAATTAATAAGTTTTCCGTGAATGTAATTAAGTATATTGAGAATTTATAAAATTCTCTGTAGTAAATTTCATTTATGTAAATTTCTATACTGATCTCTCTACTTCTTCTTAGCTCCATCCCAACTTATCGTCTTTGTAGACTTAAATACGCGGTCAATCGAAAGTCATTACCAAGTTTCATAATGACGTTGTACTTCATATTCATTAAAAAAATACATAACCAAATTGCCAAGCGGTTTTGATTTGAAACAGTGTAACGGCTTTAAAAAAATAACATATAATTTTGCAACATTTTGAGTGTATCCAAATACTTGTTCACAAATCTGGATTATCTTCAATTATACGAGTTATTTTTCACATCATATATGACATCTCATCAAAGAAGAAGAAGAATATGGAAGTCTTAGTATTTACGGGGCTGACGACCGTCATAGGCTGGTTTAAGTAATCATTTTAAACACGTGTAACATTCACCTTTTACCCATTATTGACAACCATACCACTCAAATTCTTGGAAGCTCTATATATCTGAACCAATTTTGAAACATTGTTCTAGTGATTCAAGAACTAACGATATAGAACTTCCAAGAACTTGAGTGGTGTGGTTGTCAATAATGGGTAGAATTGGTGAATGTTACACGTGTGTAAAGTGATCACTTTAACCACAGGTCGTAAATCGTGTAATGTGTAATGCCCAGACTGTCATATCCAGCCTATGACGGTCGTCAGCCCCGTGAATCCCCAGACTTCCATATTCTTCTTCATCTTTGATGAGATTTCACAAAATAATATGAATATTAATGACGTGTACTTTATCGGTGCGTATTTATACAAATCAATATCGTTTACAATAACGTCATATTTTAATGAAATAAATGTGTCTTAGTTTGTTAGACCTAGTGGCTGGTAAACAGAAAACTCATCAAAGTTATTATACGAACTGGGAAAGCTATTACCCCCCTATTTTTGTCCTTCACTCAAAGCCTTTCAAGGGCAAAACAGTTCGAAAAGGAAAGTTTCCTAATCTGATAAATGTTTTTCACTTACGAAAAATTAACTTTTTTTGCATTTTCATCAGCAAATTAATATTGAAAAGACGTAGATTTCGACATTCACTAGTAAGAATATGGTAAATTATAAAAATGAAGTTTTATAATTTTTGTCTCTTAGTTCTAGAGGTAAGTAATCAATATTGCAAAGCGTAAAGTCCGAGTTCGATCGTTATTTGATCGAATAGTTTGTATTTTTCTAGAAAATATTTATTACCATAAATCCACAACATTATTGGGTGTTTCCAAATCCTTGTTCACAAATCTGTTTTTCTCCACTTTAAATTATATGGTGAATGTTACACATGTGTAAAGTGATCACTTAACCAGCCTATTAAAGATCGTAAGCCCTGTAAATACCCAGACTTCATTATTATTCTTCATCTATGTTGAGATGTCAAAACATCATATTTTTCAAACCCTTATCCGCACCCCAATGGCGCATAGGGCACTGCATCATATAAACGCAGTGTTATCTTGATCGTTAACACATGAAAAAAAGGTACCAGTCCAGGGTAATATTGAATAAATATTAGAGGCAAAAAATAACTTATATTTATTTGACCCTCCCCCCTGGGAATCAAACACGGGACCTCCAAAACGGTAGCCGAGCGTGCTGACCATTACACTACGGAGGTGGTCAAAACCTCCATTAAATTATTGTGTGAAATGATTGCCAATGAGGTAGTTAGGCACTGCCTTAAATTATATATGGTAACGTCAAATAATGACATTGAATCTTAGAGAAACGGCGTAAAATCTACCAAACGAAGGTCTTCTATTGTTGACAAATGTTACATATACGGTTGATAACATAATACAGTGTGTACATTTGTGCACACATGTATAATTACTAAATCTGGGTGTGGTATCTCCACACCCCCCTGACAGAGCTGAATTTATAACAATTGTCAAAATTGGGGTAAGTAAATCGTAAGAGACCGGCCAATTTTCAGTCGAACGTTTTATCAGAGTGAACTAATTTAGTCAAAAGAATTACCTAATATAAATAACGTAGATTTAGTTAACCTTTCCCTTCCGGTGCTAATATAAAAACGCACGTCCCGGTGTTGGGTAGTCACTACATAATAAAAAATTAGCGATTTTAAATCGGAAAAATACGGACATTTATAGCTAATCCCCTTAATTAATTATAAATGTTATAATAATATAGATTTATTTGCTGAAAACATTTAAAAAAAACATCTGGCAACGCTCACGGAACAAGCATAGGTCCACTTTAGTTTGAAGCCCAAGAGCTACTGCCGCTAGCCGCTACCCGGAAGAAGACTGAGAACATTGAACTTTGAGCTCCTCCCACTTGTACGGTGCAAGTATGCAAGAGTGAGATGATATCGCGGTTCCCGCACACTCTTCACGCGCTGTTTATACGCGAATTTGTTTCCGATATTTACAAAATACCTCCGATATACCCGATAAATTCTTATAATTATTAATATTATTTTAATAATTATAAGAATTTATGGAATTATTCAGAGGAAGACCGAGAAAAACATGGCACGATCAAGTATGCCAAATACTTGAAAGTAGTCAGGTTAGGAGTCGTAACAATCGGCGGGTATGTATGAGGAGATGCATGAACGTGGAAGAGGCGAAGAATGTTTGCAAGGACAGAGTGGTGTGGCGCTCTATTCTCTCTGCCTACCCCTGCGGGGAAGCGGCGTGATGGTTAGTTAGTTAGTTAGTTTAATATTATTTTTGAAATCAATGCGTTAATATGTTATGGAGGAATATCTAAAATGTTAGGCTTGTATTTATTATATTTATAGAGATATTGATGGTTATTAGAAGCAATGTGTACTAGGTACAAAACACCGGGAAGGGGGGGTAAAAACCAATATTCCTTGGTCGTGAACTTATACTGCATGGATTTAACATTGGTATGTTATCAATTGTCCAGTATCTTATGAAGACATGTATTTACCTGCACAAAAGCAAAGAATTATTATAAATGAAGCAATTTGAGGGGCTATCGAATTACCGTGATTTTTGTGAAAATATTGAGGAAAAATATACGTATGCAATTTATCATAAATAAACATTTACTCGTATTTATTTTGATCATTTCACGTGGCGACAATTGACAATATGTTATTTGTACATTGACAACCACACTACTCAAACTTTTGGAACTCATACACAGATAATATCATATAAATCTCACGTCGATTCATATGTGAGTTAACTGCAATATCTTTACAACAAAAAGTTGTACCTGGTTTAGTCAAAACAACATGTCGTAAATTGGTTTGGTTAAACCAGCCTATGACAAGATTTAAACTCTATAAATACACAAACATTCACATTTTTCTCCATCTTTGTCAAGATGTTAAAAGTGTACTTTATTTACAATAATTTAAGTGGAAATAGGCCCAGTATTTTTTTAAATATTCCCGCCCAATTCACCACTGCTCAAAGCAGGGCCGGGCCAGTGGTCCTGCTGATGTGTGAGCCAATATTAGTATAACTTCAGTTATTCTCTCCTCCGTGGCGTAGACAAACACACCTTTGTTTCAACTGAAACTACAAGCGACATTGTTATACGTACAGTACAGTATTCTATACGTATCCGCACGGTATACGTCTATCACGAAGGCAAGCTGAAAAGTTACAAGGCAAACAACTGAAACGAGGCAAAAACAAACTGCCTTTGTAGATTTTAATTATTTCGGACGTTTTAACGAGCAGCATCAATTGTAAACGGTTGTGCATTCGGAGAAATGAACAATAAAAATATTAGCCCCGAGCAATTTACATAAATCATTTTGATTTCTGAAATCGTTCCTAAAAAGGTTGAATTTGTAATTAAAGCGCTTTTTATTTGAATGTCTACGTCCAAATTTTATACCATACAGATAAATGAAAACAATCCTAACTACTTTTTTTTCATTTTATGATTTTCTATTGGATTCCTAATAGAATGAGCGATTAAAGTAGCAACACAAAATAAAGACGATTTATAACAAAACGTAGAAAGGTTAGTGGAAATTTTAGTAAGTCTGTTAAAATACCAACAAATATTAAAAACTTAAAATGTATACAAAATCGAATGTAAACAATATAATTATATTATTCACCTTACATTTTGTATATTAAAAGCATTGATAATTTCGTGGTATCGTAATAAAAGTATTATTTTTTTCAAATGTCAAATCGTAATAATTTTATTTTTATGACCTGATGATGGAGTGATTTTCCAAAACCGGTAGTCACGAATAAGTGTTTATTAAAGTGGTTCTACACAAAGTAAACAATGGATGATAAGGAGAGTGTTTTAATATCCACCTTTTTGTGAGCGCTTTTTAATGTAAGGGGAGCTTTTTCAAGGTGCACGCTGCACAATATTGTGCTTTTGTTAAAATTTGTGTTTTTTTTTTAAATAACATAATTATTTATCATTTATTATTTAACAACTTGTAAAGATAATTTCTATTCATAGAAGTAAAATAAATAAAATATTTAGGTGTGATAACATTCTGAAAACTAAAAAAATATTTCTATTTTGTAATATTATATAAAAATTCTATTAATTTTAGGTAGAATTAGTAAAAAACATTTTATTTAAAATACATAGAAAATTTTTGTTTTTATTTATATTTAAAAAAATATTACAATATTCTTCTTTTATATTATATTATTATTTTGATTTTTATAGAGAAGATAATTTTTTTAACATTATCCATGCTGAATATTTATATATCGACATTATAGCTCCGATAAAGTTTCCTGTTATCTTCAAGATTAAGATAAATATTTTATATCTTTTGGAACATGCTAAGGAGAACTTTATTCCTTTTGAAAAATATTTATGAAGATTAAATTTCGGGATACAATCTCTGTAAGTAATATTTCACGTTCCTAGTCTCTGTTGAGTTTCCGAGTGAAACGAAAATTTCCGGTGCAGTCAGTTTTACCTCTCGTCTAAACCACAACACCATCCTGTACAATTATGTGTGTAAAAATTTAATTCCACATAAAACGAGCTTTAGAGAAAGCAAAGAAGATACAGGTTTTGTGGATAAGAGCACAAAAATCTGAATTCAGAGAGTGAAATGAAAATTCAGAGAGTGGCAAGATCATCACTCCTGAAAATGACGCAATGAGAAATTTTTGGACTATTTTTAGAACAAAAACCATGTAAATCTTGAGCAGTTTTTTTATTCACTCATCTCAAACATAAATGGTGCCAAAAAGTCGTATTTGAATGAAGATATCAATTAAAGGATAAATACAAATTTGAATGGTGTCGTTGTCAATCATGGGTAGAATGGTGAATGTTGCACGTGTTTAAGTAAAATGATCACCAAAATCAGCCTATGACGAGTCGTAAGCCCTGTAAATCTCCAGACACCCCAATTCTTCTTCAGCGTTGCTGAGATACAATAAAATAAATAAAATAAAATAAATATTTCAGCTGTCATCGCTCATGACATAGACTTAGTCTATCATGGTTGTCGTCTTTCGTTGATCATTTTAGTTACGTATATACGTAATATGACGTTTATATTTTAAGTAATATCTTTAGATATATATACATACATATTATGATAAGTATCCTACGTTTGCTCGTTGATATAAATATTTTTATTATTCATATTATTATTTTTTATTTTTTTTTACCAATAGATGTCTCTAGTGAAGTTCATGTGATTCAATAATAATGCTTAAAAATTGGTTCATATATATAGAACTTCCAAAAATTTGAGTATTTTTAGGTTGTCAATAATGGGTAGAATTGGTGAATGTAACACTTGTGTAAAGTTCTCACTTAAACCAGCCTATGACGGTCGTCAGCCCCGTAAATGCCCAGACTTCCTTATTCTTCTTCATCTTTGATGAGATGTCACAAAATAATATGAAAATAACTCCTGTAATTGTAAATAATCCAGATTTTGTTAACAAGTATTTGGATACTCTCAAAAAGTTGTATTATCATTATTTAAACAAATTCAGCACGGATTTCCACAAAACAAATGCTACTCGTCATAAGCACAAAAAGCAAAAATTCAGAATTTTAATATAATAGACAAACAAATAAGGGATGTGTTTGACAAAATACAGCACAAAATTTTAAATATTGATCGCTCTTTAGGTGTATAAAGTGATCATTTAAACCAGTCTATGATAGGCCGTAAGCCCTGTAAATACCCACACATATTTTTCTTCATCTATGTTGAGATATCAATATTAAAGCTTTAATATAAATAAGTGTATTTCTTAGAGTATCAGAGAAATTACATTTTTATTTAGTGTAAACAATTTTATGCGAAAGGAAAAAATCTGATTTCAAAAGCTCATCAAATGCTAAATTTATAAATAGGTTTCACTTTACGATACGACGAGAGCAATTTTCATTCGATCGTTAAACCTTTTTTACTTTCAGATTCATTTCTGAAAAAAAGGAACGGCATTTCATTTCACATAGCATTATAATTTCCGAGCAATATTGAAAATTTTATGTAACATATTATGTGTTCGCATTTAGACCGCCTGCTCTAATATTGAGTGAAGAAATATGAATATCAAACATATTCCCATATTATGATCGATATGTGATATATTTTTTCTTCTCGCCTCCATTCAATTTCATTAAATAAAAAAAATATATAAAAATAATGAATATGTATCTTATTTTTGACATCTCATCAAAGATGACGGTCGCCAGCCCCGTAAATGCCCAGACTTCCATATTCTTCTTCATCTTTGATGATATGTCAAAAATAATATGAAAATAAACTCCTATAGTTGGAGATAAACCAGATTTGTGAACAAGTATTTGGACACACTTAAAATGTTGTACTATGTATCTTTTTTCTCTGGGTCATCCGAATTAAATAAAAAATTTAAAATAAATTGAGTTGTGATAAATAATCTAGATACGAAGTTAGAGTTGCTAATTGCAGTTTCCAGTAGCCAGTTTCCAGTTACCAGTCGCCAATTGCCAATCGCCAATTAGCGGTTACCAGTTGCCAGTTGCCAGTTACCAGTTGCCAGTTGCCAGGTGCCAGTTACCAGTTACCAGTTGCCAGTTTGCTAGATGCCAGATTCCAGTTGCCAGATGCCAGTCGCCAGTTGCCAGTTAATAGTTGCTAGTCACCAGATGCCAGATGACAGTCGCCAGTTGCCAGTTAACATTTGCCATTTGTTTAATAGTGGTATGTATTCTGACGACACAGAAAATCACTGGGAATATGGTTGTCAGTTGTCAGGTGACAGTTGGTAGTTGAAAATCGCTAGTTGTCAATTGTCAGTTTCCAGTTGACAGATGCCAGTTGCCAGTTTGCAGTTGCTAGTTACCAGTTGGCAGTTGCCAGTCGCTAATTAACAGTTTTCAGTTGCCAGTCCAGATGGCAGATGACAGTCGCCAGTTGCCATTTGCTAGTTAACATTAGCCATTTGTTTTTAAAACGGTGGTATTCCGACGACCTAGAAAATGTCTCGAAATATGGTATACTGAATTTTCACATAAGCGCTCTTGAGGCAATATTTTACGAAAATGGAGCTACATAAAGTATGTAAAATAATAATTATTATTACATGAGAAAAGACTAAATTGAAAAACATGTTTAAAAAGCTCTTGAAAATCAAAAGACACGCCGGCGTGGTTTCCCACATTCCCCATCCTCTTGCTGCTGAAAAAATAGGCCCAGAAAATTCTTTAAATATTCTGAAAAACAGAACATTATGTGAAATGAAATTTTCAGCGGATTTTTTAGTTAAAATGTCCCTACGGCGTCTTGGAAAATATGGCGAATCTACAAAAAAACAATTTTGAAATATTTGGAGTTTGTTTTTCCAAACAGCTTGGATCTAACACAGCCAGATGGTAGGCTTATACGGGCAATCAGAGGCTACAAATATTGCATACATTCCAAAATCAGAAAAATGGTGTAAATACAGATTGTGAGGGCCTAAAATAACCAAGGCGTCGAAAAAAACATTTGAAACTGTAAATTTTTTAATATTTTTTATTATATTTATATTTAAAAAGAGTTTGTAATTCAAAAAGCACAGTCAAGAGGCTGAGAGTTGGTAAATACCATTGTAAGGTGTATAATTTACAGAAGTGTTCAATATATATTATCACAACATTTTTGGATATTGTACACAAATCTGGGTTTCTCCATTTTAGAGTAATTTTTTTTTGACATCTCAACATAGATGAAGATGAGTATAAAGAAGAATAAGAATTTGCTAATTAATTGGCAGTGCACAACGGAGTCCTGGTTCCAACTCTAATGTATGGAAGTGAAACATGGAGTTGGCAAAAGAAGGATGAAAGTAGACTGAATGCAGTCGAAATGCGATCTCTCAGAAGAACGTGCGACAAAACGATGTTTTATAGATGTTCGAATAGTGAGATAAGGAAGGAATGCAAAGCTGAGATAAGCATTATCGATAAAACTAAGAAACGTGTGTTGAGATGGTTAGGACATGTAGAACGAATGAGTGAGGAAATAACGGTAAAACAAATTTATGAGGTGAATGTATAATATTTCCATAGACTTACATAATAGAATTATAAGAATTAAAAGAAGAAATATTGCATAGGTTGGTAAAATTATTTCATCAATAGAGTATGCAAACACCAGAAAATTTAATACAATCATCTTACAAATAATCAACTCCAGACATCATTGTCTCCACGTTCGATAGTACTATCTAATTACACGTGAAAATGTTAGAATCACACGTGTTTATATAAATTGTTATGCAGACAGGGTATATCGCAAGGAAAAGATGAATTCAAGCCTTAGAATAACAAAAGATCGAACATTTCAAATAATATTAAATGAATCTCAACATAGATAAAGAAGAATAAAGAAGTCTGGTAATTTACCGAGCTTACAACCGTCATACGCTGGTTTAAGTGATCACTTTACACACGTGTAACATTCACCAATTTTACCCATGATTGACAACCACACTACTCAAATTCTCGGAAGGAAAATAAATACTTTGAGCGGAAACACTTTTCTAAGAATCCTGGATTATAATCACATACATGAGAAACGCCAGAAATATATAAAAAATAACTTCTATACGTAGAGATATTCAAGATTTGTGTACAAGTATTTGGACACACTTAAAATATTGTATTTTGAATCTATCATCATTTATCTTTTTTTGATCACGCAATTATTCACCAAAATTCGAATTAACATTTTCTCAACGAATAAATTGTACGGCTCAAAGAACATAACGTATTAAAAGCTGTTTTGAAGTAGAGAGGAAAAATCCTCTGTATATAATTTAAAATGCGAGGTCGACGACGATCCTTTGTGAGTTTTTTTTTTAATTTTCGGGTTTGTACTTGGCTTGTAACCTTCTTACAATACATAAAAAAATATTTAATAAAAGAAGGACATGAAAATATCAAAGAACGAATTAAATGAAAATTAAACTATCTAACTATCTACTATTACAAAATATTCAAACAAAATTAATGTGTTGAATGAAAATTGATGAGGTAGATATTATAATGAATCGTGTGTATGTTTTTCGTATGAAGTATTTTTATGACATATCGTCAGTCAAAATCTTTGTTTTCAGATATTCAACATTTCTCGAAAAATTATTTTGCTTATTATCTTCTTTTTCGACTCCATTTTGCATCTAAATGGTGTATAGGGTACTAATCGATTGTTGCGCGGTATGATCGATAATCCTGAAACTATCCGGAACATTGGTCTGTATGTTCTCGATAGTTACCTAAGACAGCGTCGGCATAGTTTGTTTACATTCCTATACACAGGACCGACCTGCCGATGGTTATGCCTGTAGGAAGAGCTACCGCTATGTTGAACAATATCTCATTGGATATTGATCTGTTCCATGTGTCTGAAGGAGTTTTCCAAAGCGGGATTCTTCTACACCTTTAGCAATAGTTCTTGCATATATTTTATTTTAATGTATACGATTTAAATGTTTTGTATTTTGTAATGTATGTAGTAATTGAAATAAATAAATTGAATTGAATTGAATTTAATGCTGTAATAAGTTGATCATCATCTGCATGTAAGCAAAGTCCTACGCCCAGACACTTAGATAATACATTTGATAGAATATATTACATGAAAATTAAAGAAAGTGGACATTATTCCCCTGTATGGGAGAAGAAAATGAAGAGAAAAGTAGGAACATTTATTTTAAAAAAAATCATGCATTATTTAATATTTTCACTAATGCTTTAATTTACTTTATCTTGAGATGAATTAAAAGTTTCCAAATTAGTGAGTTCTTCTAGATAGTAAGAGCACGTTAAGTATTACATCTGCTTCCGTAGTGTAGTTGTTAGTGTCATTGGTAGGACGTCCAGGGTTCGGTTGGAATGAAAGATCAAAATAAATAATTAAATATTCTTTTTTACAAAAATTTTAATAATACTAGTATATAACCACTCACCGAGATTTTTTAAGTCTTCCGGTTTCGAGACGTACCCGCCTCTTCGTCAGTACAATCACTACCACAGCATACAAACAATACCACCCTTCACCACCATAGCACCATTTACACACTTAAAACTACACAAAATGTTTAACACATGCGATTTTTGGTCGACCCGAAGACCAACATGCACTTAAGGTGCGTTACATGCACAAACATGCCTTACGAGCAGAGGTTAAACATGCATTCAAAGTAAAAAAGACTAATCACAAAGTAAATGCTTCAAATATTAATAATATTGAGAATTTAAATAAATATTAATTTATTATCAACCAGCAGGCCAAAACAGATCAACTTGTCTTCATGTTATTAACCATCAAGATAAAATCGCGTAGATGCATAGCAGTGTCCCGTTTACCGCTGTGATATTGACATTCTCAAGTCTATATTCCAACTAACGTTATAATATCAAAAGGACGAAAGTAAGAGATGTTGAATAGAAGTTCAGTCCACTTTTCTAGATTCTCTTGTTTATTTCATCAATCTTCCTTTATTATTGAATTCAGAACAAGAATAACGAAACAGCTTTTATGCTTGGATTTCTTGAGTGAACTTAAAGTGGCCGGCGGAGCTTTCCCTTTATAAATGGAGATCTCAATACCCTAGCCGTCTAGCGCTCGCGACTTGTATGGAGAGTGGGTGGATAGATAAGGCTTACACGCTAAGTGGAAATAATCCACAGTCATGATTTTCTATTAAGAAAAGGCTGAGTATAAAAGAAATTGCGTTATATACGAGAAATAACAACAGCAACGAATGGAGAAAAATCTACATAGATTACAGTTGCCATATTTTTCTTCGATTCCGTCGGGACATTTACAAGAAATTTAAAAAAAAATCGGCTCCCAAATCCACATTGATTTCAGGTTTTTAGAGTTTTTCAAGTATATTTTTTCTTCTTCTTCTTCTCCTTCATGATGTAGGCCTTATGTCCTGTTTTAAGAGGGATAAACCTCATGCAATATTGATTACATCTTCTCGATCCAACTTTCCGGTGGTCTGCCCGGGAATCGTCTCCCTTGGAGTTTTGTTAAATCTATGAGAATCTCAGATTTTTCCACATATCAGTATCTAAGTCGTCGAAACATCAAGATACTACTGCCAATAACGGTAAAATGTCCCACTGTACTGAGATGAATGGAAACCCTAAGAAAGATGCTTTATAACTACAAGAAAGTAGACGATCTTTTCTCGAGACGTGTTGAAAATATTAGGTACTTTTGCAAAAATAAACAAAAATATAAAACTGTGTTTTGCATCTCCATATTTTGCATAATTGTAAGTATTTGGTTACCATGCTGAGATCCTGAGTTTTCCCAGTAGAGTTCACATATTGGTTACGGTGAAGTATGTTAAAGAAATGTAATTTGACGCGGGCGATATTTGATCGCACACCAAAAGAAGGATGACAGAAAAGAATCGATAATATTTTTGTATCATAGCGACATCTATCCGCTATACCGCAAAGCAAATATGGCAGATAATTAGACGTCAAGTGTTTTGTTGTTGTTTGTAAATGAAGTTAAAAGGTAACCGAAATGCACAAAAATGTGCACATCGCTGCAATATAAAGTTTCTGAAACGCATAAATATGTGCACGCCGTAAACAATGTGTAATATGAAGAACATTACAATACGCTAAGTTTTCATTTTTTTCTTAAATATTACAGCAAAACTCGTTTTTTAACCTATGAAAGTTCCTCAAGTTATTTCGCTTTTGTAAACTTGATCTTAATTTGTTCATTTAAAAAAGTAGTTTTAAATAATTAATGATTTTTAAGGCTTTGAAATTGAAGTAAAATAAAACTTATATAAAGTAAATTAAAAAGAAATTAAAGTTTGAAAAAAATCGTTTTTATTTAAGAAACAAAAGTTTCTGTACCGTTTTTGGTAGGATAATAAGCCCGCCAACGAGTCATACCATAAATTCTGAAAATAAATTTCTGAAATATAAGTTGAATTCTGTACCTTATAATGCATAGTTTAATTTCACTTTTAATTTTTACTTCCATTTTTTTATGTGATTACTTTTAATTGTTATTACCCTTGTTTTACAACCAAATTTCTATTCTTTATATATCGCTCACTCCTTTCAAGTACGTCATAAATAAAAAAAAACTTAATTTTCCAGGAGAACGTTTTTAAAGTTTAAAAATATAATACAATGTATTAAAAATAAATATCCAGCCACTTATTGAACTTTTTACTGTGCAACAGATCTTTTAGGTAAAACTTGAAGGTTATTTTCTACATTTGAAAAATATTCAATATATTTAAAAATAATAATTAAACAATACATTTTCTTCAAAATGCAAAAATAACACTTTCTGCCCTGTAGCGGGTAAATATTAAGATAAAAATATGCCTCTTTTGCTGGGATATAGTACATTTTCTGGGCATTCCGAAAACATGCACAACTGAAAATTATCGATTTTTGATTTATGACGTTCTTGAAAGGAGTGAGCGATATGTATTTAACTTGCACCTTTATCGTCTCTGTAAGATTGTCGTATTCTCATCTAATTGATAAAAAACAAACAATTTGTATTGCATTGTATTTCATTTATTGAAATATGTTTTTCATTGTTTGTGAACCGTAAACAAATAAAATAAATTATAAAATAACAAAATATGTCGGACTGTTTTAGAAACATACAAAATGCTAAGTAATATACAACGTATGAGTATATTATTTACCTACATATTTCAGATTTTTTGTAAATTCCCATATATCGGATTTATCAAATAATCACCTAAATAAAATCTTTTTCGGTAATCTGAGCTTAATTAATATTTCATTTACTCTCCTGAATGAATGATCAATGCAATAACCGAGTATCGTTGTAAAGTATGTATAAGAATTAATCTTTAATCATTCGAGCTTCGGTGAATTCTCCGAACACCTCAAATTATTCGGATTACGGCCGAATCCGAAGCTTTTGCCTCGAGTTCAGCATTAACAAGTTGGCTTTGAAGAGCAGAGACTGAATCCATTGATCAATATTAAATTACCTTATGCCAGAATTCTGTTACTGATGTTGCATGTTTAGAATTTCACACCTGACCACGTCCGTGTCTACTTTTAATCCTTTGTTTTAATACTTTTCAACGTACATAAATTAATTAACTTTTGTAATTTAAAAGTTTGTAAAAGCGTGTTCTAACCCAAAATCAAGTTACAATATTTATTATTTCAGGCACTGGATATATATTTCATACATCGGGTGCTATTCTTCAAACCCTTAAAACTGCGTCAATAAGATACAGTGCTCTATGCACCATTGGGCGCGGTTTGAAGAAGAATTTAATCGGTTATAGCTACCATTTTTGTATTACTTATTATTTTCAATACACGCTACACCTCAGTTGAGATATATAAAATAAATAACTTGATTTATCATCCGCTTGGTGAAAAATTTTGTGTATGAAAGAATGACCCATAAAAAATTTATTCAAAATGTTTTATTTTCCAAATGAGGATATGTTTGTAACACCTACCAAGGTCTTGAACCCGCCCTATCCCAACGTCGATTGGCTAAAATAGGGTATAAACTCGCCAAACTGTCTTCCGTCTTGGAGCCTAATCTAAAGTTTATGGTTCTCTAAAGTAGGGAGACACTTATATCACTTTGAGGAAGCCGTTTTATTGCTTTCAATAACCGAAAACCCTTGCAAAGTGAATCCAGAAATACCAAATTGACAGATTGAAGAAATGAAATATCACAAACCGACGAAATTGAAAAACAAAATAGGATTCATTTATCTTAATTTATATATTTCTACAAATAAATAACACATGTATTTTTGTTCTATTATTCCAACGTCAAATACCCTTTCTTTTTAAGGATTCATGAATAGTGGTTAAAACATTGTAATTTATTAATTTTTTTATGATTCAGAAATGTACCGCAAAGTATTAGCAAAAAAACATAAAATATTAAAAAAAATCATTTTAAACCTTGAGGTAAAGTATGCAAGCTTTTAAGGGTCAGTTAAGGTAAACAATATTCAAAATACCATGAAAAAAAAACGACAAATGGCACAAAATATGATGCACAAAAGTAAACTTAACCAAGAAGAAAAAGAAGAAGATATTTATTTATTTTTATGTATGTAAAATAATTATGATAAGATTCAATACCACAAAAGAATAAAAAAAAACGTATTTCGATGGTGAAGTGACGTAAAAATATATAACGCAAAAAGATATTTAACTGCCCGTTAACAGGTTGTCTACCCTGTAAAACCTATTTCTTCAAATTTTGATAATTCATATTTTATCAAAATATTAAACAGGAAGTGGTGTTACTGAGAATAAATGAATCAGTGAATATGTTTTACTTATTATCTGGTACATGCTTTTTGAAGTTTTTTTCAAAACAGTTCAAAAAAGAGTATTGGTGCCTAACGCCCCGAGTGATTTCTTTGATGTCAAATATTATCAGCGTTTTTTTATAAAAATTCTTTGTAGATAAAGCGAAAATAAAATTTCCTCTTAAATAACGCCCACATTGTATATATTACTCTTTGATCAAAATTCTAAACAATTCAGAATAGGGTCGAACGTATTACAATCTTCCTGATTTGTTATTATTTTACTTTAGAGGGGATGTTTTAATATACAGTTATTTTTATTCTGCGAAAAATATTCACAAATTTGTTGATAAATTTCTTAACCACATATATAAATGTTAAAAGTGGTATTTAAATACGTATAAAAATTATCAAAAATTCCAAACATTTAAACTTAAGTTTTTCTTGGAAAATACCATTATTTCTTTGAATTAATATGACACGGGTTTCGATGCTTTTTGCATCATTTTTAAATGCCGTTTGCATAGAAATGGAGATCACGTCTATGCGGAATGCATTGAAACACGTGTTACATTAGATTTTAAGAAATAATGGTATTTACTAAGTAAAAAATAAATTAAAAATGGATGGATATTAGCACAAGTTGACCGCCGAACCAATAAATGAAAAAATTCCAACCCCTAACGAGATTTTCTTAGTATTTTCTCTGCAAATATATTTTGGTGAGTAACTTATCTCACATATGGTATTATCGTATACATAAATGTAAATAAAAGTAGAATTCAATCTAATAACCATGTTTAATTTTAGACATATTACCGAACAATTCAAAATGGAATTCTACCAACTGTCTGCAGTTACAATAAATAATGTAATTTTTACTGAACTTTGACAATTTTTTTACCATTTTCGCTTGCAACTTGCAAAAAAACATTTTTTGTTTAACTCGTATTTGAAAACTTCAGGATTGGTAAAGTAAGTATATATAAGTAAACTTATTTTTAATTACACATATTTTTACGGTGATATCACAACATAAGATACAAGGGTGTAAAAAAAATGTACATATTTTTAGTTCGAGTCGATATGTTATGAAAAATTATCTCAATACCTTGAAACGAAAAACACTACAAAAAATTAGTTCAATTATTCTTATATTTTGGACACCGAACCTTTTAATTATTCTTTAGATAGGTTTATCAATCTAATCGAATTATTTTTTAACATTATTTATAAGTTTTGAGCCGTTTTTTAACTTTTGTGCAGGATTACTAAAAATTCAGATGTATTTATTTAGTTATTCTGGTATAATGCTAAAAAAAAGTTTTTTAGTTAGGCAATGGAGCTAAATATATACTGTATGTACAAAAAATGGAATTATATGGAAGAAATTTATAATATTAATTTTACCATTTAACATTTTAAATTAATGACTAAAATGCGTATCATAAGAAAGATCTGTGAAAGATTCTGTGTTATGTAATACAGAAAATCGCACAGCTGTCAATAATTATACAAACTATACAAAATAATATTATATGGAAAAAATTTAAAGGGTTTTTTGTTTAACTGCTTGACATTTTAAATAAATGATTAAAATGCGTACCAAAAGAAAGACTGTAATACAAAATATGTGACAATTGTGAATAATTATGTGAAATAAAATTTAATATTGCAATGATAAAAGAAAGATTAAATTGATCATTTTATACTTTTGCTAAATTGATAATTATTTCATTGATTACTATTGTAACTATACTCTTTTCACTCGAATTGATCGAAATCTCCAATCGGCTGTATCATTTGTTCGCTACATCTGTTTTGAAATTGCTTGTAACCAGAGGTTTGCAGGCTTGATGACGTCAATGCGATAAAGTTTATATATAGTATGTCATACATACTCTAAAATATAATCAATTTAATCTAAAATTGATATTAAACATACAACTTATTCTCGAAGAGTAATTGTTACGACCCCAAAAGGAAAATTTTGGCTGATTTGCATAAGAGCCAAAAATATCAATTTGTCATTGAAAATAGGACATACGAAAACTTTAACTAAACTTTTTTTGCCAATAATTGTCCGTTCTATACAACATCTCAACTCAAGAGAAAACATCGTGCCGAGTAAAAAAAAATAAAACATGGAACATTGAGTCATTTGTCAATATTTTCCGTATCTGTCTCAATTATTTTCCAGCAACTCCATTAAAATGATTGATGAAAATTCTTGGTGCACGTGATGCAGAAAATATTGTAGACATTTTCCACAAATATACAAAATGGCGGTCTATAGAGAGGAGACATTATTCTTCTTTAATGTGTTGCCATGATGATAAATCGCTATGTCGGCTGCTTTTAAGGCCGTTCGAAAAATCGAACACTTCATGAAGGTAGGTACGCGATTGACACAAATAATTTGTCTATGTTTTCTGTGAAGATTGATGAATTATATATATGGAAAGAAAGAGATGTTTTTTAGAGGGTCAGAAATAATGATTTTTCTTTCGTTTTTCTGTATTTTGAATGAATTCCGTATTTTTAAGCTCACTATGAGGAACTGTTTTTGTCAAAGAATATTTTTTTTAAATGAGTAGAGCCCTTTATAAAATGTATATTAGATTCTTCTTAAATTATTTTACATACCAAAAGACATATCGCTCACCACTTTCAAGAACGTCATAAATCAAAAACTTGATTTTTTAGGAGAACGTTTTCAAAGTTGGAAAATAAAATAGAATGTATTAAAAATTAATATCAAGCCACTTACTGAACTTTTTACTGTGCAACAGATGTTTTTAGCTAAAACCTGAAGGTTTTTTCTTCATTTGAAAAATATTTAGTATATTTGAAAAAAATAATTAAATGATACATTTTCTTCAAAATACAAAAACAACACTTTCTGCCCTGTAGCGGGTAAATATTTAGTTAAAAATATACCGTTTTTGCTGGGATATAGTACATTTTCTGGGCATTCCAAAAACATGCACAACTGAAAATTTACGATTTTTGATATATGACGTTCTTGAAAGGAGTGAGCGATATATGACTGGACGTATGGATAGGAAGGAAGCGAGGAGTGTATGTCAGGACAGAAGAGTGTGGCGTTCCATCCTCTCTGCCTACCCCTGCTGGGAAACCGCGTGGTGGTAGTAATAGTAGGACTTTTAACTGGAGAATTCATTCCAATATTAGTTTTGTATTATATTTTTAGTAGCAGTAGTAGTAGTAGTAGACTTATGCTGTGTTGTCCTAAAATTTGTAACGATGGTTTCGACCAAGGTTGGCGGTGACCAAGAAATTTTATAAGTAGGTATGTTTTCAACTTTTCATCACCGCGTACTTCCGAGAACGCGGTGTTGAACGGATGGTGTGAATTACCTCTTATTATGGATAGCGGTCTCATGGGTGAAGTTCATTATGACAAGTTTAATTATGCAAGAAGCACTTTGCAAGCAACACGAGGCTCAGGTGAGGAGGCATGGAGTCATTGTATTTCACATCTCGTATAGTACTAATTACCTACGCTATAAATATATCCGGTTCATTAAACAAACGGTACAATATTCACATCATGATCTTTGGCTCTGTTGTGCTGTAAAATATACTGTTTTTGAAGTGAAATTCCAAGGATGCGTCACGTAAATTAGGCATATTTTGTTACACGAGAGAGAAGAACGATATAACCTAGAGAAAGGAGAAAGAAAACTATACATTCTGACGCTACATGAGTAAAAGAGAGCGACGTATGCAATATGATACAAAGCGATAGAATACGACAGTGTCGCTCATGTGCGCGTTGTCGATGTACGCGTACGACGAAATCATGGACATATTATGGTATATCTTATATTTTAGTTGTTATAAGCCTATCAGTGTTATCAATTGAAGTACCAATCAATGACAGTATTTTTTTAAATTATTCTTAAAGCCTCTTATTTAATAGACTTGTCTGCATGTAGGATAGTAAGGATAGGGAAGGTAAATGTAAAGAACACATCAAAACACCCATATCAATTGAAAATAAATCTGTCTTAAATTTATTTTACGATCGGTGGGAATCGTACCCGCTACGCCAGTGTCCCTGTCGAGTGTCTACCCAATTACACCACGGGGCCTGTTTAAATTTTTGTTGACTGTAAATGCTGCATTGAAGAAGTCTATAATTTAAGCTCTAAAACCCTTTAAAATTTTTCAGTATGTGGAAAATTTTAAACTGAAATACATTGTTTTTATCTAAAAACTTGAGGAAATAAAAGAAAAAAAACACTATCGATAATTATTCTTTTTTCGTTATTATAAAACATAAGTAACCGAAAATGCCTATATATTATAATGTTTTCAGAAAAGCTAACGTGAGATATTGCAAGGTTTCTTGAAAATACAATACTTTTGACATTACTCGTTATCTCACACAGATGACCTCAGCACGTGGCTTTTATCCTCCTGACGCCTGTGACAGAAATACTCTATTTTTTATGAGGCCATGTGATTTTTCTTTATTAACGACGTGTTTGTGTTTGCAATTTATTTTTGTTTCCTAGACAAAAACTCGAAGAATGAACCTTCCAACAGCGGAAATGAAATATGTCAAATATGAACGTCCAGCTTTTGAGTAATAAAAAGTATGATTTTCATAATGATGTTGCCAGAATCCTATAAATATTTTTCAGTTTAACTACCAACACTTATCTTACCCTTCTTAGTCCTCTGGTTAACTTTTCTTTCCTCACAGTGAAAGATTAGAACATTTTGAGTGTGTCCAAATACTTGTTCAAAAATCTGGATTATCTCCAATTATATGACTATTTTAAATATTATTTTTTGATATCTCATCAAAGATGAAGAAGAATATGGAAGTCTGAGCATATTCTTCTTTATTTTTGATGAGATGTCAAAAAATAATATGAAAAATACTCCTATAATTGGAGGAAATTCAGATTTGTGAACAAGTATTTGGATACACTCAAAATGTTGTAAGTAAATTATCTGGTCAAATTATAAGCTAAAATGATTAAAATGAAAATGATATTTTCTGGCGTTTCTGATGTGTGTGATTATAATCCAGGATTTGGACCTCACATACTAATAAAAGAGTTTCTGCTCAATAAAAGCTTATTTTCACCAATAGATGTTTCTAATAAAGCTCTAGTGATCCAAGAACAATGTTTCAAAATTGGTTCATATATATAGAACTTTCAAGAATTTGAGTAGTGTGGTTGTCAATAATGGATAGAATTGGTGAATGTTACATGTGTGTAAAGTGATCACTTAGACCAGGCTATGACGGTCGTCAGCCCCGTAAATGCCTTGACTTCCATATTCTTCTTCATCTTTGATGAAATGTCAAAAAAAATGTGAAAGATTAGTATTGGATTTGCCAAATGAATATCTAACGATGTTGAATAACTAGAAAAACCCTTGTGGATAAATATAATACGGTGTTGGTAGCTTTTTGTAAATCAATACACTACGTTGAGTGAATTCTGTGCTTTGATTTCTGATTTCCATATCTCTAAGAAGGCAGTATTTCCATGTCTGATTCAGGTCAGTTCTGATGGTGATATGAATATTTGTGCATCAAATATCTATCTTTGTAAATAAAAATGCAAATGTTCGAACGATAAATTTTCCAAAGTTATTCTGCGATTGTTTTGAAATTGCGAGACACCATTGCATTCGCATACGCGCTCTTATGACATGTGTATTTTTTATACCTGCGACGGGTAAAAATATATCTTATTTAAATGGCTTTTAAACTGGAATGGCAGCGCTTTCTGTTGAACTTAACAGAAATATACACAATTCTGAACACTGCTCATGGCAGACAACTTCTTGAGAGCTGCTATCAGAAATTTTGATATTTTCAATTGCATTATTTCATACATTTTAATCATTTTATCACTCCACAAGTATTGTCAAAATAAACATATTATATTAAAAATACATGATTCCAATTTTCTTTCTTTTAAATAGCCTGAGCTACTGTAACACTAGGTCGGATAGTGCTAGTATTAAATAAATTGGCGTGCGCTTGGCCACTACGTATATCCAAACATCTTTATTTAAGTATATTTTAAAATATTCAGAAAAAATATTGGAGTAGAAATTTTTGATCGGGAGTGCTTGAACGCTTTATTTAATATCCGATTTTGTTGGCTTCTTTGCGAAACATTGTTTACTTTGTAAAAACAATTTTTTTTATTAATTTAGCTTGTGATCCATCCCATCTTTATCCTATATTAAATTACGTGTTCTGAAAATATAGCATAATATTTACTGACGAGCTTTCCATGGCTTGTGGCTAAAATTTTGAGTAGATTTTTGAAGGATATAATGCCTTATCGTGTTCAAGTAATTCTTTAAACCATTGTGATAACATTACGTAAATTTAGTTTATTAGCCTTGAGTAGCAAATAATAATAAACGAATCCCTTAGAATCCAGTAAAAGTAGATAGTAAGGTAGCTAGATACTACTTACTATGGTAGACAGTAGAGGTAGATAGTAAGGTAAGCTACTATTTAGTAACTGGTTGTGTTTTTATATCACGCGGGTAAGTTAGGATAGGCACTGCTTTTCTGCCTATGTGGAGGCACGCCCCTGTATATATTTATAATATAACCACAAAGTGCTGTATTCGGCAGTCACTTATTGGTTATAAACATCCATTTTTTATTTAATTTTACCTGGAAAATACCACTTATTCTTAAAATCTATTGTGTCACATGGTTCGATACGTTTGACATCATTAGACAGTGTTTAATAATGATGCTGAATGCATCAAAATACATGGTATAATAGATTTTGAGAAATGGCGGTATTTGCCAAGTAAAATACAAATTTGAAATGGCTATTGAATTTCGCAGTTTTACTAAAAACAGACAAGTAAAGCTATCGTCACCCTTAAATTCCCCACCCTAATATAAGGCTTGTGCTCATAAATCTGTAAGCCGTTGAACAGGCAAGGGTTTACTAAATGAATGGGTATGAAACCAATAAAGCCTTTATTTGCTGGCACGATTCAGGTATTTTTCTAAAGATATGAAGATTAATGACCTTCACCTCAATCAGGAGTTCATTTTCACCGAAAAACATCTCGTTTTGGCGGCTGAAGTAATCACATAATGAAGTCCTCTATCAGTTAATGTATTGCACTATTGTTAGGTATGTTAAGTTAATGTAAAGAAATGGTTTTTGTTGTTCCTGTGAATGATTTATCTAATGAATTATAATTAATTATTATTATTTTACGATGTCATGGGCTACAGAGCTAAAAGTTGAAATATATATGGCAATATGTATAGAAAGTGACCAAGTGCATTTTTTACAAAAACGTGATCACTGACTATTTGATATCTTACTAGCTTAATATTGCCCTGAAAAAAATCCCAAAGGATTTTAAACTTGGAAGTATAATATATTGACTTGTTAAAAATGACAAACTGCATTGATATTTATTTTCTCGCCAAGCAAAAGTGACTTATATGGCTCTCTTGGACATTTTATGTTTTGGTAGTTAGTAGTCACTTTCTCCTGTACGACTACGATATGCTTATATTGTGATTAGTGGAAGAATATTAGTTAAAAATTGCTAGTTCTTTGACTGTAGTTAATTTTATATTTAAGCTACTGGAAGCTCTAAGTGAGTGACTGACATTATGCATAGACTAATCTAGAATGACCGCTTGCCAGCCTACTTAAGTATTCACGCAATTGCAGGATGATGTTGTCACAACTGTCAGCAACATACCCATATTCCCACAGTATAAAAAGTAAAAACAATAACCTTGTGTTTACATAATTAATAAGAAATATAATACCACATCCATTAATTTAATTGCCTGTATTGGGAATAATAATAATAATAATAAGGGAGTAGATGGATCTCACTATCTCGGTAAAATAAGGGTTCATATTTGCCTAAATTAATGTCTACGCATCTATCCGAACCCTTCATTCTGAGGTCATGCTCCAGATACCCGAGGCATGCCGTTGGGAATCGAACCGAGGGCAACAGAGCAGTAACCGATCGTCTTTTAATGACGCCAAGGTGATAACGCAATTGAGAAATTTGTTGGAATTAAAATAATAAATGTAATTAAAATAATTAATACAGTAAATTAATTAAAGTTAACAAAATATATCTTACATGATATTTTATAATTTCTAAAATCTTACGCATTCACACTTAACGAAAAACATTGCGGTACAAAATGTTTATTTATGTAAAACATATGAACATGTTTTACTGTTTGTCTCTATCATGTTCATTTTTATTGTACATATTTATCCCTGAAGATGACAATGTTCTTGTCGAAACCGGTTGGAGATGAGTACAAATAAAAAAGTGGTTAAAAACAAATTTCTAGTTTGATTTTATAAAAAAAAGGTTTTACTTTATTTTACAAAGTTGTATTAAATGTGCAACAAAATATCTGCAAAAAATAAAATAATGATTTTATCAATGATGCATACCAGCGCAATAAACATAACTTAATTTATATCGTCTATTCACACTATCTGCGGATGGATTTGCGCTCATAATAGAGAGAAACATCTCTGAAAAGAAGTGGTAATATTTAACCATACTGTATACATCGATATGAGATCAAAAGATGCCGCAAAAGTCATGCGTAAAAATAACTTACACGCAATTTACGAAAACACCACCAGTCGAGTGAATCGGTAAAATTACCTTTCCCGTAGATAGTGTGAAGATGGATATTTGGGCTGTACTCAGGTTTGAGGGGGTTCAAAGCTAGCCATTAGTTGGGAATTTATTGAAGGAGATTCTCCTTCCGTGAGATTTATGGAAATTCTGACATGAATAATGTAAAATGGACGTGCATTGTTTTCACAGGTATGCACATAATGTTAGTGTCTACTTCCACTGTTCCCGATGCACAGCGTTTACCCGTACATCACCACCCCATGACTAGCGTCCTTATTGTTTGAAGAAATTTACGTTACGTAGTAGTTTAAGGGTATACTCTCAAATATACAATTCCACACGCGACTGGCGTACTAAATTATATATTTTTAGGTTTTTAAGGTATGCGCATTTTTAGATATATATTAGAGTAAGAAAATATTTTTAGAATACGGATTGAAAAATAATTTTATATTTTTTTAACTCTTTACATAATAATAACGATAACTCGTTTCTTTTTAAAGCCGTATATTTATTTCGAATAAAAACATATTTTTTTCGGACGATGCAATACCCTATGCACCATTGGGTGCGAAAAAAGGTTAGAAAAAGAAGATTTTCTTTCAATGAAAAGTTGCTTATTGTATACAAAGTGGATTCATTAGTTATGAATAAATATTTGAAAAGATATAAAAAGGGAAAATAAAAAATAATTCACTAATTCTAAAATTGTTTTAAAGAACGGTTAATCAGTATTTATTTCAAGATGTCATTATAACAATCTCTTTTTTTTTACATCAAATTATAGATAGTAAACATTTGAGAAAAAATCACAACGAAATTAGAATGAAGTAAATACAATATTCAAATATATTTCACTAATTCTAAAATTATTTTAAAGAACCTTAAACAGGATATTTTTAAATCTGCATTTTAAAAAAATCTATAGAATTAAATGACAGGTGATGACCATTAAAAAATCACAATGAAATTAGAGTGTAGTATAAAAAAGTTTCACAAATACAATAATTCTGAAATTATTTTAAAGAACTTTCAATCAGGATATTTTTATAAATGAAATATAAAGTATTATTTTTTTGACATCTCATCAATGTGAAGAAAAATATGGAAGTCTGGGCATTTACGGGGCTTACGACCGTCATAGGCTGGTTTAAGTGATCACTTTACACACGTGTAACATTCACCAATTCTACCCATTATTGACAACCACACTACTCAAATTCTTGGAAGTTCTATATATATGAACCAATTTAGAAACCTTGTTCATGAATGACTAAAACTTCACTAGAGACATCTATTGGTGAGATGTAAAGAAGCTTTTTACTAAGCAGAAACTCTTATATTAGTATGTGAGATCCGAATCCCGGATTATAATCACACACATGAGAAACGCCAGAAAATACCATTTTCATTTTTATTATTAAGCTTATAATTTGACCAGATAATTTATTTACAACATTTTGAGTGTGTCCAAATAATAATAGTGTGTTATTTAGACACACTCAAAATGTTGGAAATATAAAGTGTTGTGTATTTTCAAAAGTGCACAATGAAATTACTTAATACAATTCACAAATATTTCACAAAATCTGAATCTATTTTCAAGAACCTTAAATCACGATATTTTAAAACGTGCAAATTTATCAAGTTCTTTTTAAAAATGAAATAACAGGTGATGTGTATTTGCAAAAGTCCACAACAAAATTAGAGAATTAAGTAAATACAAGACTTACAAATATTCCACTAATTTAAAATTATTTTCAAGAAAGTTCAATCAGGATATTTTAAAAATTAAATAAAAAGTCATGTTTTTTTGCAAAAGTCCACAAGGAAATACCCAAAACGTGCGCAAAGTAAAAAGAACGAGCAGACATTAAAATGCTAAAAAGATAAAACTAAAAGGTGAAATTGGATAATAAAGAAGCTTACCTTTCTTTTGAAGTTATGCCCAAATTAGATAAAAGCATTTAAAGAACCGTTACTGAATTATAATTTATAACCATTGAATGGATTATGCGGGAAGGTACACTGGCGGTAAGATATTCTTTCATTCTCATTATAAATAGAATCCTAAAAATGATAATTGCCACACCATAAAAAGATGAAATATGACCAAATATTTATGCGGGTACAAATAACTATAAATGTATTTATATATACATATATATATATATATATATATATATATATATATATATATATATATATATATATATATATATATATATATATATATATATATATATATATATATATATATATATATATATATATATATATATATATATATATATATATATATATATATATATATATATATATATATATATATAACGTGGTAATATTTTTCTTTTGTAAATTGGGTGTAAATAATATGTAAAGTGGGTGTATAATAATAAAATAAACAATGTGTTGCTTTATAATTAAAGAAACGACAATAAAAGTTTATTCTTAATTAATCTTTACAATAATTTTTATATCTATCTGATTCTGACAGTTAATAATATTATATTTTTTCTATCGGATCTCTTTTGTTTAATTCTGTGCGACGCATGCGACATCTGGTGGTAGAACTGTTTTATGTAGGTACTATTTGTAAGTACTTAATAAAATGTATAGGTAGGTACCTAGTTATTTTATTACACATATATATATATATATATATATATATATATATATATATATATATATATATATATATACATATGTATATATATATATATATATATATATATATATATATATATATATATTATATATATATATATATATATATATATATATATATGTATATGTATATACATATGTATATATATATATATATATACATATGTATATATATATATATATATATATATATATATATATATATATATATATATATATATATATATATATATATATATATATATACATATGTATATATATATATATATATATATATATATATATATATATATATATATATATATATATATATATATATATATATATATATATATATAAATTAGAGTGTCAGAAATGGAGACTCTAAGAAGCATATCAGGCATATCTCGAAGACAAGAGTCTTCAAGATAGAATAAGAAACGCCAGGATCAGGGAAATATGCGAGATCGAAGATGTCATCAGATGGAGAAGGCAACAATGGAGATAATGGTATGCGCATGTGAGGAGAATGCAAGTAACAAAAAAACGCTAATCATTACACTACAGGGGCTGAAAAAATAAATAATTATTAATAATTTAAAAACTAAAAAAAATAATTGTTAAATAAATGTTTCATATAAATGTTTCAAAAAATGTTACCAGTAGCTATTAGAATTTTGAGCTTTATATAATGAATAATTTAATAAGTCCAAAGTAGTAAGAATATTTGGAGAGATGCCATATATAACGAGTGACCGGAAAGGGGAAAATTATATACATATCTTTGGGGAAAAATGTTCTAAGTAAATAAAATATAGATCACAAGTCCTGTAAATACCCAGACATCCATATTATTCTTCACATATGTTGAGATATCAAAAAATATATACATATAGTTATCGTAGGTGTCCGAGCATCGCAGGACTTATAACTTGGTAATAAGACCCAGTATTCGATAAGTCGGAACTTAATTTCCTTTTAAACTCAGGTAACATTTTATAAAATAGATTTTTCTTTCGAAAAAATCATATGGATTTGAAAAAAAGAGTTATTAAAAGGTAAGGAGTTAAAAATAATAAAAATATAAAAAAAATTAATTATTCAAAAAAACAACAAAAATATCCAATACACATTCTCATTGAGAAAAACGGGCGTAGAAAGACATGTCACCCCTTCGACGGTTGACCTGCGAATGAGTTCTGTCTTTGCGAATATCCCCTTAAGACCTGGGATGCTCAGATTTCAATATTCCTTTGTATGTTTTATCTCAAGTCGAGACACCCATAATATTGATAAATTGTGAATAAATAGTATTTACTAATAAATAAAGAGTATATTAATTTATTAGCAGTGCCACCCAATTTTTATTTAGGTTTATAATTTAGTCATACATATGTATAAGTAAGACTAACTTACACAAATTGAGACAAATTTAATTGCACTATGAGCAAATGAAGTTATTTACGGGACCAAGAGTCCCTTCGTGGCAATTCTATCTCAATTCAAGCCACTTTAGAAATGTCTTGATCCGCAAAATGTGGTTTAGATCTACATAGGGGAAATACCAAGTTATAAGGGAGGAAAACTATTCTACAAATTCTAAAAACAGAAGGATATTTTAACTTACTTTGTTTCATAGTTATGCAAATGGTTATACAGTAAAATCTCTATTAGCGGTAACCTTTAAAGTTAAGAGTCTTCACAGTGACCCTATAAGGATTGAAATTTATTTTCCAGAATATAAGAAAATATACAAATGGAAATACCGGTCACGGTCATTAAAAGCTTTCACCACAAATCATTATTCTAGGCTCCAACTCTTTTTCTAACCCTTATCGACACCCAGTGGTGCATAGGTCACTGAATTGTATTGACTACCATCGTATTCCTAGTCAATTTATATATAGGTTATTTGAGCCATGTAATTTTTCCGCCTCCGTGGTGTTATAGTGAAGCTTCAGGGACCAGTTCAGAGAATATTCAATTAATATTAGAGTGTAAAATCACTTAAATGTATTTATCTAATTTAAAAAAAAACATTAATAATATATAATTCTTGACAATTATTTCGCCTTGTTAGGGCATTATCAAACTACTGTAAATATTCACGGTAGTTCGATAATGGCCTAACAGGTAAATTATTTTTAGGTCTCTTAACTAAGTAGACTATCAGTGTTTGATTTTAATATATAAAATATTAATTTTGGAATTCTACATATTAAACTCCTAATAGTAAATAAACAAAATTACTTTTGTAAATGTATTTATTTGGCGTTTTTTATTATAGTGTATAATAATTTATAGTCTCAAATCCATTGGATTCATTTTCCTTATAAACTCGCGTATCCGATTGAATGAAACGATAAATAGCAATAAAATGTTCTAGAAGACTGGCGCACCTATCCGTAACATTGTTGTATTATGCGCTACACGAACTGTTTCCGTGATGAGAGGCTCTTTCATTTCTGAAGTCTTCAGTAGCGTCGCGACGCTCACGTGCAACCGACGCCTGGCGTCTAGCGTCTGAATTAAATCCGCACTTGTTATGAATTCAATCTCTCCGTGAAATCTTTATAGAGTGATGAAGTTTGTGTAGTTGAATTGCGAAAATAATACGTGAATAAAATCGTACAATCTAATGGTAAAAAAAAAAATTAAAAAAAGTGAAAAAAACAAATTTAAGACAAGTTGATAATTTTTAAATTATGGGTATGAAGTACGTTGATGTAATGAGAAAAATCTTGGCATTTTATTTTTAAAAATGTTAGTCATTTTTTTATTTAATACCAATTACTTCTGAATCGTACATAATACTGAATTCAATTATTGTTTTCTAAATTAATTAAATTATTTTATAATTTCGAGATTTTTAAAATTACTATTACAAAAACATAAACGTTATATCTGTAATCTAGCCTAAATTTGATTTTTTCAATATTTTTTTACCATTTTTTTTGTGATACATAACGATTTAAGCACAAAAAAATCAAATCGTTTTACATCTAATTAAGAGTGAAAAATTTCTAAATCTTTGAACTAATTTTGCAAGGATTTCATATTTAATAACTGCATACTTATGTACCTAACATGATTTAACTTATTTTCTATTCTACGTAAATAACATTTTATTACTGAAATAAAAAAAAAAACAGACTTATTGGGTTCGAAACCACCTTTTAACAATTATTATACCTATTTTTAAATAATATTAATAAAATTTTCAGAAGCAATAGAATGAAATTTGAACATATTTTTTTAGAATAAAAAAAAACAAATATAAAAATATTTAAATTAATGTACAAAACAGTATTTATTTATTTATCAATATTTAAGATATCGAATATCTTTAGTTACAAAATTATTTTGTGGTTTTTAAATTGTAAGGTAATAGGAATTTTATTTTTATTTTTATAAATTATGTGTGTTTGGAAATACATAAAAATAAAATTAAAAATATGATTTTACAATACTAAGTCACGTAAGTCGAAAATTTGAATAGTTCAATAGTCAATTTAATTTCATATCGAAACGGACACCGCTCGTACTTTTTATTTTAATTGCAAAAAACAAAGAAATATAAAAAAAAAATCGTAAAAAAAATCGTAAATAACATTTATTTCAGTAAGACAATAACAAAAAAAGATATTGAACTCAAAATTGAATATTTTTCTCTTTAAAATTAATATATTCTTCGCTCTTTCGTTTTTTACTTTTCTTCAATACTTTTCAAAATGTTGGTAGAAAAGACTCTGTGTCAAAATAAAATTTCAAGGACTGAACAACATCAAATTCAATACAAGTTACATGAAAAGGAGATTTTGTAAAAATACGGATGAAAGAAAATTGTTCCGAATGCCTTCAAAGAACTCTCGTCATAAAACCGTTCTCTGGATTTCGATATCATTTTGGATTTAAAATTAATTGTTTGATATTACGATAAAGATTAAATTGCACGTCAGTATTGAAAATTCAAGATTTTAGTCTGAAAAAATATATGCATTAATGGATTCTTTTTTAAATAACGCAAATTAAGAAATGTTTCAAAAATTCGGGTTGATTAATACCGATAGCAAAATAACTTATTTATTTCGATATTTAACATTTTTTCCATATAAATACTTCACAGGGTTCAATTTATTTTTGCCATAAAGCTTAGGAAAAAAGAGTTTATATTTATCACCACGATAACGTTTATTAATTAAAACTATCAATTGAACAAACAATTTTTATTAAGCATCAAAAAGTTGTATTTATTCTGTTTCCACCAAATACTGGAATAAAGCCTTTTCTTCAACTATTATGAAATATAAAATATCAAATTGATTTAAAATTATAACATATTTTTGAAGATTAAATAAACATTATTATACATACCCTGAGAAATAATAAATACGCCTTAATTTGCTTATGGCAAATTCAGGTTAATCCTTTTATTCAAACCGTTAACTAGAATTGTTCTCCAAACCATTTACTGTGCTACATAAGGCATTTCCTTTAGAAGTCCTGAGAAAAAGTAAATGAAAAATACTTTGTGTTATGAATATTAGAAATTAAGGCTATTGGAATGATTTACGCAGTCGTTAGAAATTTGGTACAGTCAAATAAAATATTCAATGATTGGAGATTCTAGTTTTGTGGTAGAAAATTACTATATTGTTTTGAAACCTTTACATTACACCAGAGCGATTTACTAAAAAATTGCATTATTTTTCAGTGCCTTGTTTGCGATATGAACAGGTTTATTGAAAAATAATATTTTATGAACATTTTTCGTTGTTATTTTTTGACATCTCAACATAGATGCAGATGAATATGGACGTCAGGCTTAAAATCTGTCATAGGATGGTAAAATGATCACTTTACACATGTGTATTATACACAACATTTTGATTGTGTCCAAATACTTGTTCACAAAATCTGGATTATCTCCAATTACAGGAGTTACTTTCATATTATTTTTTGACATCTCATCAAAGATGAAGAAGAATATGGAAGTCTGTAAAGTGTGTAAAGTGGCCACTTAAACCAGCCGATGACAGTCGTCAGCCCCGTAAATACCCAGACTTCCATATTCTTCTTCATCTTTGATGAGATGTCAAAAAATAATATGTATTATACACCATTATACCCATGTTGACGCCATACTACACAAATTTTGGTTGTCATAAATATATGATCAATACCAAGACGTTCCATTAATGAGTTCACAACAGCCATCTATGATTATATTTAGAAAGCTATTATTTAACAGAGACCCTTTTAATAGCATGCAATACCCAAACCCGGATTAGTTAACATGCTGAAAAACGCCTGAAAACCTGATTTTCAATTTTGATGCAGTTTATGATTTGACAAGTTTTGAGACACTCAAAATGTTGTGAAAAATTTAATAATGTAATCAAATTTATGTTATTTTAATACATGCTTAAGGATAGAAAAATATAATAAAAAACGCACACAAATATTGCAAGTGCTTAGATTCACGTGAATTGGGTGTTATATACGATAAAAATATAATTGTATTTAAAATATGTTCACCTACGTAGTGAAGTAATGGGAAAAACCTGAAGCGGAGGGCTGATCACCTTTCTTTCCTATATTAGAGATCAAGATAACACTGCGTTTGTATGTTCAGTGCCCTATGCACCATTGGGGTGGAAAAAAGGGTTTAAAGAAGAAAATACGTTAATACTACTTTGAAACCTTAATATTTTTTGACAGCACAGATAATCGAAAAACACCGCTGTTCATATTAAAACATGATAGTAAAAATTGCTTTTATTCATAATTACGCATCGTCCTTAGGTCGAAAACTTTTGGAAAACACCTGGGACATTTAATAACCTTTAATGCAAAGTAATAAGTCCACTAATTTATTATTAAGGACACCACGTTTAAAACAAAATGATACATTTACATGCTGTAATAATTGTTGTTTTATTACCCACAAGTATTCTACACACATGTCATAACTCGTAACAGTTAATTTATTATTAAATAACTGTAAACACAGAATAAGTTATATTCAGCGTACCTGAGGGAAGAATGAAAATAAACCTTATATATTATATAGACACTATTAATTAACAAAATATTCAATAATTTTATTGATTGATTTGGCAGTCACTTTGTGGTAAAATCTTTACATTTTTATTTTAGTTTTGCTATATTTATACCAATATTTCTTAAAATCTATTGTGACCCCTGTTTTGATGCATTTCACATAATTTTCAAAAAATTGTGTGCCTGTGTATTTGTGTGTGTACATTTTATGTATATATCCTGTTATAACACATTTCTAGTTTATTTTATTTTTTATGTGTTTTAGACAATATATATTATATGAACGTTACAAGCTTGATTTAAATCAAAGTTTGGAACAGATAAAAAGTCTTACTTCAAAATATAGATAACATCGCAGCAATTCGATGCTGTGCTGTATGCACCATCTTAGTGAAAAGGGATCAAAGAAAATAAAATTCGTTAAAGGTAATTTTCTCTCCCCTGCATATTAAAAATTAAGTAATTGTAATAACACATTTACGTTCTTCATATCGCTCACTCCTTTCAACAACGTCATATATAAAAAATCGACAATTTTCGGTTGTGCATGTTTTCGGAATGCCCAGAAAATGTACTATATCCCAGATTAAGTTAATATTTTTAACTTAATTTTTACCTGCTACAGGGCAGAAAGTGTTGTTTTTGATTTTGAAGAAAAGTTATTGTTTAATTCTTTTTTTAAATATCCTAAATATTTTTCAAATGGAGAAAAAACCTTCAGGTTTTACCTAAAAATATTTGTTGCAAAGTAAAAAGTTCAATAAGTTGCATGATATTTACTTTTAATACATTCATTTTATTCTTAAACTTTAAAATCGATCCACTGAAAAATCAAGTTTTTTGATATATGACGTTGTTAAAAGGAGTGAGCGATATGTTATTAAAATTCAAAAATAATTTATTTTAGCTTCCTAAGTAATTATCACTAAAATACCATCGATCATCACTATTTTACTCAAATAATCTTATACGTAGTCCAAGAAAGTAAAAATAAATACTAGTTTTGAGAGTTTGGAGTTTATTTCAACGAGCAAACATTAATTTATGAGTAAATACAACTTTGAAGAAACTTTTCGACTCAAGCAAGTACAACTTGACTGTAGTACTAACATTATACATATCTTTCATAAATATACTTCTTTGACGGTCAAAAGATTTTCAAAATTTATTTATTCGAAAATAAGTAAATAACAATTTTCGATATTTATTAATTTGGCGTTTAATTTATAGAACTGAATTTTAATTTACGTATTGATGAGTATAAAATATGATTCTAAGTTATATTTTATTAAAAAAAACACATAAAATTTTTTATTTTGACAATTGTTTCGCTTAGTTATGACATTTTCAAACGAATGTGAAGACCAAATAGACTGACAGTCCTTATGTAGCTCTACAATTCTAGGTACTTAAGTGATAGTTTTAACATGTGCAGTAATAATTTATAAGACACAACAATAGTTAATGGGGGATGTAGGTACGTTAATTTATATTTATTTTCTGGGAAAGGAAGAATCTATTGACATGGCAATTTGTGAGAGAATTAATGTTTTTGAACTAAGTACAATTGTTTGTAATATTATTTTTATAAATATATTTGTAGACATAATTGTATTAAAAATTTAAACTTTATCAATACCGCATCATGCAAGCGTTTGCATTGAGAGAGATGATGTAAAACAACAGTATATTTAAATATGTTTAGCAGTGGTGAAGATATTTGGTTGGTTTGTTCATTAATAATTAAAAAATTGGAATTGTTTAAATACTTACTAATTTTTAATTGTTCAAATATTTTCATTTTTCGACCTTTGTTTTCAATATATAATGGATTAGGTTTACTTGAGAGACGAATTTTTTGGTTATTTTCATTCAAGTGATTGGTAAATTGTCATAATATTATTTTACGTGTTTTTTTAATAAAAAACAACTTAGTAGACTCAAAAATCTTTGTTTCATTTAAAAATTAATACATAAACATAAAAACGACGATATAAGAAAGGAATGTAAGGCTGAACGAGGAATAATTGAAAAGATTAGGAAGAGTTCTTTGCGGTGGTATGGACATGTGGAGCGAATGAATAACGAGAGAATGACTAAGAAAATATATGTGGCGAATGTGAGAGGGAAAACACGACGAGGACGGCTGAAAAAGACTTGGCACGATCAGACCTATCAGAACCTAAAATCTGGTGGTGTCAAAAGTCTGCGTAATCGGAGGGGAGTAATGTATGAATAGATGTATGGTTGTGAAGGAGGCGAGGAGTGTATATCATGACAGAAGAGTGCGGCGTTCCATCCTTTCTGCCTACCCCTGCTGGGAAAGGCAGCGTGATAGTAGGAGTAGTAATGCATAAACATATTTTCTTTTTATCGATATAAATTTCTCTCTTTGAACCCACACACTTCATATTACATACATATTGCATTCCATCGATCGAGTGATCCTTTGACTCCCTGTCAGGCTTTGATGTAAAATAATATAAATGTTAAGTACGTTACGTACAGTCATTTTAAGGGAAATATTTTCATTTATTATTTGCCTTAATTTTTCTGATTACGCTCTAATCATTTACGAGTATACAATAAGTTCCTTAAAAATTTTCATTTTCAATTATTTTCGTGAATCGAATTTCAAAAGAGTTCTACTTTTAGAAACCTATCATTTTTCTTTACCAAGTTATTGATATTTAGAATTCAAAGAAATTGTGAAGTAGGACGATATTTCTTTTTTTAATGTAATTCTTTTTGTTCATGAAATCTGATCCAGGATAAAAAAATACTGTACATTTTTTATGTAAATTTTAAAAATAAACCTTTGAACATAAAAGTATTAATTTTTTTTATTTATATATGTAAATACTAAGTTAAAAATAAAACATGGCTTAGAATGAACACTTAATGAATAAATAAAAATGCACTTTTGTCGGTTTACAATACATAAATCATAAATGATTTGATATTAATAAATTATTATATATTTAAAAAAATACATATTAAAATAATTTTCTTTACCTCTATTTTTTGGTCAAATTTATAATGTTCACAAAATCGTTACGATAAAGATACATTAAAATTGATTCTTAAACCTTTAACATCGTTTTAAAAAATGTCAAATCAATTGTTGGCAATCAGAGAATCAGTGTTAGCATACTAGAGCAAATCAGTATTTTTTCAGGAATATGATAATTTTTCTTAAATGTTAGTATGCAAGTCATTGTTTTATTATTTGATATTCAAACTGCAAGCAAGATTCTAAAATAAGGCCTCTACAGGTTATTACTTTAAAAAAATAGCTATGTGATTTTGTTTTCATATGGTTGACGGTATTGGTTGTATAGGAAACGTTAATATATTGGTTCTATTATTTTTTGACATCTCATCAAAGATGAAGAAGAATATGGAAGTCTGGGCATTTACGAGGCTGACGACCATCATAGGCTGGTTTAAGTGATCACTTTACACACGTGTAACATTCACCGATTCTACCCATTATTGACAACCACATTACTCAAATCCTTGGAAGTTCTATAAATATGAACCAATTTAGAAACCTTGTTCTTGAATAACTAGAACTTCACTAGAGAAATCTATTGGTGAGATGGAAAGAAGCTTTTTACTAAGCAGAAACTCTTATATTAGTATGTGAGGTCTGAATCCTGGATTATAATCACACACATGAGAAACGCCAGAAAATGCCATTTTCATTTTTATTATTTAAGCTTATAATTTGACCAGATAATTTATTTACAACATTTTGAGTGTGTCCAAATACTTGTTCACAAAATCTGGATTATCTCCAATTACAGGAGTTATTTTCATATTATTTTTGATGAGAAGTAAAAAAAAAAACTCATGTTATTGGTTCTCTTAAGTTTTTATTTAGCCTAAAAGACCAAAGCATCTGATCATCAACGAAGATACCCAATTCGGCATTTTTTTCTTAAATTACATTTTTTTTTACCACAGAGGTGTTTGGAGTTTACCAACTGACAAGTATAATTAAAATTAAGGCGTGTTTCTGTCAAAGCCGATTCTCGCTTACTCTTTGAAAAGAAACTTACAATACAATTATTCTCAATACATATTGTATCACGATATTTTGTCTTTCTTTGAGATAAAGTCAGGGGGTGAAGCTTATACAATTTGGATTAGTAAAATACTTACCTCCTTCGTTCTATTACTTCTTAATGGAGTACTAACTCGCTTAGGTACAAAACCCTTCCTAAAGTGAAATGCTAACGACCTCGGAGTTACGGGTACTTGTATAGAAAACCGCCCACGACATGTATTTTGAATTGTGATCAGGAATACTAGATAATTTAATTATTATGCCTTAGTGAGAAATAATTGGATCTCAATTTAAATTAATACATGAATATGTATATATATATATATATATATATATATATATATATATATATATATATATATATATATATATATATGTATATATATATATATATATATATATATATATATATATATATATATATATATATATATATATATATATATATACACACATGTGTGAATGTGTTTGTGTGGGATAGTATTATTCCAGGTTAAAAATAAATAAAAAACATTGCTTCTTGCTCCGATTTTTTAAAAATACAATTACAAAGGCCCAAGAAAATTACTTCAATTTTTGTATGAAAAGTTTGGTCAAGTGTATTTAGTTTTAAAACGTTAAAAAAAATATTCCTTAGGTGCTTAAAGCTTGTAAATGTTTATCGATGATTTTTGAAAGGTTAAAGTAACGTTTTAAAAATTAATTTGAGTTTTGTTTATTTATTATATAAAAAAGTATTAACAAAGAACCAAGGAAGTTTTTGTTGATCGAAAAACTGGCACAGAAACGTGCTTTTAAAAATGGGTTCACAGATTTTTTTAATGCTTTTAACTGAATGTCTTTTTTATTACTTTTAAATAAAATAATAAATTATAAAGTGGGCTTTTATGAAATGGAAGCACCAAATAATATATTTGATCAAAGTTGTATCCATTATAAAGAAAAAGTATGGTTATTTTGAAACGAAATGAATACGTGGTTAAAAATATATATTTTCATTAAAGTAAATCAACGGATATTGTTTATGAATTACAAACTGTTAATCGTATTTTTAGAGGAATTTAAAAACCATTTTTAAAGTGTTGTAAAAAAGGTTTATTAAAATAAAAATGAAAAATTATATCTTTATTGTTTCAATAAAATACATTTATATTTCTATGACTAACAATGGCGTTGTTTTAAAGCAATTTTCTGATAATATTAAAATTTATATCTTTCTACCGGAAAACACAAAGCAGATTTAAAAAAAATCTGAAATCCGTTGTATTATTTCGAGATTTGTGTATTTTTAAATTAAATAAACCTCTAATCGTTTTATGAAAAGAAGACAAATAATTTGCTAAGTCAAACAACTAATTATTAAAAGTAATTTTTAGTTGTTATTTTATTTGAATCGTCATTTTATGTTTATAGCTATCCACTCATATTACTAATTATCAAAATTTTACGACATTGCAAATTTTTTAATGTTATGAAAACCAAGTATGACATAACGGGTTTATAAGGTGGGTACTTTTAGAATGACAGACAGGTAGCGTTAATGCGTACATCATTCAAAAAAGAAGTTTAAAATGTTTCACAAGGAAAAAAATCTTTAAAATTTTTCTCATTTTAAGAAATAGGATACTTTAAATAACAATAATAAAAACTGTCCATTTTTCCCGAGGCTTTTAAAATTTAATATTTGAATTCTATGAAAAAGAGAAAATATACCAATAGAGACATTAAGAACGAAATGATTTTTTTCTCAATGTTGTACAAATAATAATTTCATTAATTGATTCGGCAGTGACTTTGTGGTATTAAAATGTTTTTTATTAACGCATTATTTATAAAAAAAACTGTTGTGACACGTGTTTTGACGCATTCAAAATCATTATTAAACACCATTTGAAGGAACTATAGTATTTCTTACTCACTGTTCCGACTGTTAAAAAAAATGGAACAGCTCCAACCTCCTCGTCATCCTTCAACGTCCTAAGGGCCCAACTCTCAAATGTAGATCTCTATAATGGTTTTAAATAGTAATGTTGAATACATTGAAACACTTGTCACAACAAAGTCATAATTTTAAATAATAAGTCATTTTGATTGGTGTAGTGGGGCCGTGACTGTATGTCATATTTTCAAGTCGGATTATGTTATTTTCAAGCGCCATTTTTATTCAATGCCAGTGCATAGCTCTGTTCGTCTATATATTTATATATACACACACACATATTTAAATAGTTAAAGGTTTTACATTTCCTTTGTTGAAAAATGTTCAAACGTGAATATATTAGGAATGGAAAGGTATTAACATCATGCAAAGTGACCAGCACCCAGTCCCATTGGGAACATCCCTTAGAATACATGAAAGGTAATTAGCAAACTTAGGCTGTTAAATATTCCTTTAAAGTTGTTTAGATAGTTACAGGAGAAATTTTAGAAGGGCTACATGAGCCAACTATTGATTTTAAATGTAACCTATTCAAATTTACTCATTTTATACTAGCTTGGATCAAGTTTCTCAGTAAGGTTTTCTATAAGCAGTTAAATACGTGTTGTGTGTTTATATATCCATTAATTTAGAAAATATCAAAATTATTACAATATATGTAATTCCGATACAATGTTTTTTCAAACATAGCATTTGGTGTCTACTATATACATAAATAGCTGACATAATTATGTATGAAGATTATTAATTATTAAATCGTTATAATGCAAAGTTGTTCTATAAAATCTCAATCACTATACCTGTGAATATAAATAGCTACATATAATTCACGTATTCACACAAGATTTTTTTTATTAATTCGAACAAATCATTGCCTGGTAAGAAATAACCCGGGTAGCAACATTAAAAATTTAAATTATTACGATTTTGTTTTTCAAATTATGCCTTAAATTTAAATGATTAAGTACCTTTTTATATTCTTTTTTCAGAACTGATTTTGACTCTCTAGAAGTTTTTTATCATCCGGTTTTATATTACCATTTCAATCTTGTTTATTTTTACTAAGTGACAAGTGATCGGAAATGAAAATTGAGTTCGAATATTGAAACTGAAGTGATAATGTGAAAAAAGTAATTTGAGTATATTGTGCGAAAAATTTACTTTTCCTAAAAAATATCACAAGATGGAAGAACTCAGTGTGGTAAGTAAAATATATTTATTGTTATAAAAAATATTAATCTAAATATTTAATTAGAATTCTGATTTTCTGCAGAATGTTATTAAATAATTTATTTTAAATACTTACTTATTTATGCAAAAATATGTTTAATTATGTGGCATGTTTATTTTTATTATTTCTCTCTAGTAATTTAAATAAGTATTTTATTTATATAACTAGCTTTTCCCGACCACGCATTGACTTGGCTCAGTCTGGTTAAATAGAAATGAAAGGAAATAGAAATCAGATATTCCTAATTTGTTTATATTTACAATGGTTGTGAGGCAATGAAAAAAATTAAATTCTAAGAAACAAAATGTAATCGAAAACATTGAAAATTTTGAGAGACAAAACCTGAGAAGCATGTTGTTCGTCATGGGCAATGTTTAGTACTGCGTGTATCGTTTAAACGTTCAACAGATGGCCGTTGCTACAAAAAAATGTAATTTTATTTGTCCATGGTAAAAACACATATCACATAAAAACCCGGGCGTATTTAAATGCAAAGTTGTATCTAAATTTCATAGCAATCAAAGAGTGTTTGAGGAGATTTGAGATTTCGAACAAACGAATATATACATTTTTATTTATAAACATTAAGTGGTAGAGAGTCTATGAGATATGACGAACACCAGGATAAGAGAAATATGTAAAATCAAAGATGCCATTAGGTGGACAATGGTATGCGCATGTGAGGAGAATGGAACCATCCAGACTCCCAAAACCAGGCAGACTACCAAAGAGAAAGATTGACAGTTGGAGAGAATTGACATCGCAGAAGGCTAATCCCTTTTATAAACAGGCCAAAAGGCCTACACTCAGAAGAAAAAGAAGAAGAATTGATACCTAGTCAAGGGATATTTTGAATTCTCTTATATGTACATAAAATTTTAAAAGGTTCTGCAACCATCTAGAACACAGTTTCCCAGATATTTTCGCCTCACAGATAACTTGTCTATTTTTACGTACACCTGCCTTCCAAATATTTACAGAATGGAGTGTCTTACTTAAAGTGATATAATGATATGTTAATATGTAATTTCTCTTGTTGAGTAACCAGCCAGGTATATTAAATAGCTATTGGGAACTAAATGCCTATGAAGGCGGGATAATGACGTATATATTTTTTAAGTATTTTTCATGAATAGTTGTAGTAGGTTGATTTAAGATTATAAGCATATTTTTGTTGTTTTAAATATTGCCAAAATGTGCGAAGGGTTAAAAAAAAACACATAAACATGTTATCACACATTTGCAGTACGTTTTTCATCCATTTTGTAATAGTTGTATGTTGTGAAATATGACAGTTATTAGTCGTAAATTTTAGACTACCTAAAGGTTAAAAGACGAATAATCAATTTGTATTTTAACATCTTAACGTCAGGGGTGTGAATAGAAATTTAAAAAAAAATTGAAATTGGTCACGTATTGGGTAAATAAGAGATAAAAAAAATATTGTATTTAATATACACGAGTTGTGCTTTAGTATTTTGTGATTAATCAAAATATTATATTCTTTCACAAGTTTTCTCTCAAAAAAGTTTTTGTTATAAAAAATTAAATATTGTTTCGCCAATATTTTAATGACAGCATTATGCAAAAACTGTTCAGTTTGTATTTTTACTCGTTGATGACAACATCTGTCATTCACGAAACTAGTCGTGTTTTTACTAAAAAATTAAAAAGTGCCGTGTACAGGTTTTTTTGTTTTTGTATTTAAATCATTAATATTGATTGCTGTTAAAAAATATACGATTCGGATTTTTGGAGATTTTGGTAAACGACATCGAATGAAAGGCTGATGTCCTGGCTAAGATATCGCTCACTCCTTTCAACAACGTTTTTAAAGTTTAAAAATATAATGAAATGTATTAAAAACAAATATCAAGCCACTTATTGAACTTTTTACTGTGCAACAGATATTTTTAGGTAAAACCTGAATGTTTTTTCTCCATTGAAAAAATAATCGGAATATTTAAAAAAAATAATTAAACCATACCTTTTCTTCAAAATGCAAAAACAACACTTTCTGCCCTGTAGCGGGTGGATATCAAGTTAAAATTTGCCGCTTTTGATGGGATATAGTACATTTTTTGGGCCTTCCGAAAACATGCACAACTGAAAATTGACGGTTTTTGATATATGACGTTGTTGAAAGGAGTGAGCGATATATATAAGAGATAGTTTCAGAATAAGAAGAGTTAGGGGATATGAAATCATCAGGAGAGGATGGAGAAGCTTTCTTCAGAATAATTATCAACGTTGGGGGGACCTGATACTGGAAGAAGAATAATAATGAAAAAAAAACATTTCACAATATTTAATAAATATTTATTCAAACGATTAGTACGGTTATCATTATCAATTTAAGCAGACACAAGTTTAAAATGAAAAATTATACTATTTTTTTTTTAAATTTAAAAGTTTAAAGAAAAAAACAAAGAGTAAACAAACCATTCGTAACCCGCAGCATCCCCATAAGAGTAAGCAGAGAGAATAGAATGCCACACCGATCTGTCTTCGCCTCTTCTACATTCATACATTTTCTCATAAATAAAAGCCAATTATTCTGAGTACTAAAAACAAGAAATTAACATATTGAAAATAAGTGATATAAAGAATTTTGAAATACTAAATGTTTAGGTTTGGAATTTGATCGTACTTTGTTAATATGGTAACTGAGCTTTTAAGTGGAGAACACATTAACACGTTAGTTATTGTAATATGTTCATTCGGTAGAATTCTGTGTGGATCAATGATGGGCTTAAAGGCTTAAGTTTTAGTGAAATTTTGTGTTTACATATTAAATGTTAAAATCAAACACTGATTTTTCAAGTCTACTAAATTATATTTTGTTGATAAAAAAACACTCAAAAACACAATTAATGACAATTGTTTCGCATTGTTATGGCATTTTCAAACTAATTAAATGGACTGATGTTTCTTCAACGGCTATGCAATTCAAAGTACTTAAGTAATAGTTTTCACATGTGCAGTAACAGTTCACGGGAGACAACATTAGTTAATGGGGTATGAAGGTACGTGTACCAGTACTTGTTTCAATTTTTTGGAAAATGAAGAATCTGTTGACATGAAATTGAGGGACAATTAATGATCAAAAAGCTTTAGACAAATGTTGATAATATTATAATAGGTTAAGTGTTATTTGACTCCAATTTTTATTGGAGTCAATAATATAAATAAAATGTGGCTAATGAGTTAATGTTACTTTTTTTATTGATTGATTTGGCGTTTAATTTGTAGAACTCCATTTTAATTCATGTTACTTATAACCCTTATCCGCACCAAATGGTGCATAGGGCACTGCATCGAATTGACACAGTGTTATATTGATCATTACTTACATGAAGGCAAGGTGATCACTCTTGCGCTTCATGAACCAGTCCAGGGTAATATTAAATAAATATTACAGTGTAAAATCACAAATATTTATTTTCACCCCCCCCTGAGAATCGAACCCGGGACCTCCAGCACGGTAGCTAAACACGCTGACTATTACACCACAGAGGCGGACAATTTAATTTATGTATTAATTTTAAATCAAATACAGATTTTTCGAGTCTTCTATGATGTATTTTATTAACAAAAACACATAAAAATTTATATTGTGACAATTGTTTCGCCTTGTTAAGGCATTATCAAACAAATGTGAAGATCAAATGGACTACGGTCTTTATGTAGCTATACAATTCTAAGTAACAGTTTTAATGAAAGACATTTTTATGAGTTTTTGTTAGTAAAATACAACATAGTTGACTCAAAAAAATCTGTGTTTGATTTAAAATTAATACAAAATTGACTTTTTCTGTTACATTGAGTGGTGTTGCTTGTTCTCAGTTTGTATCTGTTCATATTATTTTTTGACATCTCATCAAAGATGAAGAAGAATATGGAAGTCTGGACATTTACGGGGCTGACGACCGTCATAGGCTGGTTTAAGTGATCACTTTACACACGTGTAACATTCACCAATTCTACCCATTATTGACAACCACACTACTCAAATTCTTGGAAGTTCTATATATATGAACCGATTTAGAAACCTTGTTCTTGAATCACTAGAACTTCACTAGAGACATCTATTGGTGGGATGTAAAGAAGCTTTTTACTAAGCAGAAACTCTTATATTAGTAGTTGAGGTCCGAATCCTGGATTATAATCACACACATGAGAAACGCCAGAAAAAGCCATTTTCATTTTTATTATTTATTTGTGAACAAGTATTTGGACACACTCAAAATGTTGTATCTCTTCAATAGAAGGAAGAAGAACAAGAAGAATACTTCTACGAATTACCATTGAAATTGGATTTGATGTCGGTATCATATAGTTTAATGGAACTCCAACTTACAGTAGCTTCTGACTCTAGATGTAACTCGCATCCCTGCTGAATATACGAACGTAAGTTGAAATACATGGTTGCTTAAAGCGGTGAAATGGGCCACGTAAAGCTCCCGCACAAAATATGTATTGTACCCATCTTACGAATGAAAAACGTAATAATGACATTATAAATCACGTTCTCTTGAATGCCTTATGAAACGATAAACGAGGGTAAATAATTTCCCGAAAAGAAAAATAACTTGGGTTTTTTAAACATTAATTTCGTTTTTAATGGGTACAATATTTTCGTTATTAATTGACACCGCTTTAAAAATACTATTTAGGGGATTATTATAATTAATAAAGTAATTTTTCATGATTTATATGATCGGGTGTATCTTACGACTTGGTATTAATTGGCGTTTTTTAAAAAACAAGGCATAAAGTGTAAAAATACACAAGGGTGTATAAAGACTGGGCCAGATATTAGATTGTGCTGAAAAACGATGTATGTTTTCCATTTTATATCATACCCTTACCCTTTTACTCCCACCCTTACACACACACCCACCCACTTACACACATATACACTCACACACCCACCCTTTCTTCTCTTTTTGTCTCTTAATGTACCACAGCATTCATAACATATATATGTGGAATTATTCAATTGGCTTTATCATTATCAATCTAACTTTTTTTATAAATATTTTTGTGTACAAGCTGTATAATTTCCAAATATATAAAATAAAATCGATAATAAAGTGGATTTAAGATGTATCAAGTCAATTGAGATTCCCATAATATTTATCTTAGGTCCTAACCTAATGTATGGAAGCATGGAGTTAGCAAAAGAAAGATGAAAGAGACTGAATGCAGTCGGAATGCTTCTCTCGGATAAATGTGCAGCAAAACTTTGTACGACAGATGTTCGTATGGTGATATAAGGAAACAATGCAAGTTTAAAAGGCGTGTTGAGATGGTTAGGGCATGTGAATCGAATGAGCGAAGAAAGAACAATAAAACATAATTTTGAGGCGAATGTGTTTGGCAACAGAAGCAGAGAACTACCGAGGAAAAGTTGGTATGATCAAGTATTTCAAATACTTAGAAAGTGATCAGGTCAGGAGTTGAGATTTATGGAGGCGAAGATTGTTTGCAAATACAGATTGGTGTGGCATTCTCTCTGCCTACCTCTGTGGCGAAGCGACCTGATGGTTACTTAGTTGGTGAGATAGATATTATATCATTTAATTAATTTAAGCAAAAAATATGGTACAATATATATTTTTACAAACGTAAAAAATTTGACTTCTTCTTCTCATCCTGTCGCTCATTAAAAACATTATTAAAAAGGAAGCCTTTTTTACAAAAGAAAATAAAAACCCAGATTTTCTTCAATTCAAGTCAAAATACGAAATTTCATCAAATCTTTTCTTTTCAAAATAATTTATGGAGACTTTGTTAAAATTATTTATTCACAGAAATTAAAAATCTCCTTTCGAATATTTGAAAACAATTCGTTCTATCACTACCTCAAATATTTCGGAACGAAGCTGTCAAATAATTTCAAAAAATAAAAATAAATCTTTGTATAAAGTTGATTGCTTATTTTCTGACAGCAGATAATAAATAACCATATTTCTTTTTATCAATTTACGGTATGAACGCCAAAATTTAGATAACATTTTTCCTTCAAATATTTTCAGCGGATTTTTTCTACTTCAATATTCAAAATAAACGATTTTTTAAGTTTTGAATATTGAAAGCATTAACTTTGTGGATCATCTTGATATATTATTTCGAGAAATAAAAATACTTTGTGTTCTGATCCACTCACATTTTTATTTAACCAACTAGTTTCGGCAACAACCTGTTGCCCTCTTCAGGGTTACATTTATTACTTATTATTACATTTATCACTTATTATTAGGGCCGTTGTCAATTTGTACATAATATATTGCATGTATACTTTATGAAAAAAATGTTTTTTCTTTTAAAGTATATTATTGTGTCGAGAAGTACTTACCTAAACAAGGATGAACATATGAAAAACAAGGAATTATGCATTAGCCTGAAATATTTTAATTATTATTGCTTTATAGTTAAGAAGTGATAAATTCCAGATATCAATAAGGTCCGCGAAATAATTGTCAAGGTTTTACATTCGGTGTTTAGGAGTATTGGATCCAGATACTGTCCGGCTGTTGAACATATTCAGAGGGAAACAGACTAGTTCCTACTAAGTGTTTTTTATATTTAATTATTGCTCGTTTTACGTTGATAAATACTTTGAATGGAGCTTAAAACTTGCCGTAACACATAAATTCTGTAAACCTAATAAATTTTTAACTTTGACCTCATTTACAGTTAAATTATCGCGTGTACAACATAAGACTCTATGGCGTACTGCATATTCACTCGAATGCGAGACTGGTGTCGTGGGTTCAATTCCCGCCGGTGGCAAAATAATATTAAAAATGACAAATCTGAAATTTGTCTAGGTTCTAGGTGTTCGTGATATTTTTCTCTCGTGTTTCTTCTCTTCCGTTTCAATTCAGTTGAGGGTTTGTAATTTAATTGTAACAATCTATTTACGTTCAGTGTTTCCTTAAAACATGTTTAGGTAATCTGATCTCTTAAATGGGGCAGAGCAATTTATTAAGCTATACCTAGCCCTTATAACTGTAGAAAAGTAAAGTAAGAATATTTGAACGAAGTGCTGATTTAATTAAACCAGTTAATATATTGAATGTGACAGATGTCTTGCCTTGTAAGGAAATTTTCAAATTAGCATAGCATCGCATAGTACATTCATATACAGGGTGGCGCAATGGATATTGAATGTTTTTAGAGTATTTTTATGGATATACGAATGAAACGACCAAGGTCAAAGCATATTGACATCTCAACAAAGGTTTAGAAGAATATGGATGTAGTTACAGGGATCTGTCATAGGTTGGTTTAAGCGATCACTTTATACACATGTAATATTCGCCATTCTATCTTTGATTGATAATCATACTACTGATTATTATATCGTTAGATTAACATGTCCTATTGTTTTCTCACGTAAATTATTACTACAAATGTTAAAACTATTACTTAAGTACCTAGAATTGGATAGCTATATAAAGACCGTCACTCCATTTCATCTTCACATTCGTTTCAAAAAGTCATAACTAGGCAAAAAATTGTTCCAATATAAATTTTTACACGTTTTTTAACAATAAAAAACAATTAAGCAATCTCAAAAAATCTGTTAGATTTAACGATTAATACAAAACATATATTTAGTTGATAAAGCATTTTATTTAGCAGAGACCCTAATGAAGTATATGTAAGAATCTTCCCGAATTATTTTACATACTTGGAGACGACTCCAAACATGATGATAAATTTTTAATAAGCTTATAATTTGACCAGTTATACTATTTACATGTTATTGAAAAAAAAAATCATTACACATGTAATGCAGGTATTTAATGCAACATTTGCAGTCGAACATAACGGCTCATAGTTCCAGCAACATAATGATGGCTTAAACTTATTATTATAGCTTATGGTTCTAGCACTACAACGTAACTTTAGGTAACTGATTAAAAAAACACATTTTCTGGATGACTCTGACAACGCAAATTTTAATTGACCGGTATGATCATTAGATTTCGCCAGCCCTGATTTTTTCTAATGAAAATATTTTAGGGCTAGGGTTTTCGTTAATGTGCCGCAAATGCTACGAGCTTTAAAAGCCAAAATTACTCAAGAAGCAAATAAATAAACCTGGAGATGATGCCACGACTTACAGAGTATTTTCAATCAAGACTTCAACAATGTAGTAGTCATTGAAAAATATAGTAATTAAAAAAAAAAAAATTAATTAAATTTATGTTTTTTAACTTGATCGCTTAAAAGTAAATTCGTTATTATAATTCAATCTAATAATCTTCAATACCCATTACGCCATCCTATATACGTTTCTTTGTACTTTCATATGATTAAATCAACCTTTACTTTTTCGTTTAGGCTCAAATAAATATGAGATTTGAGTTATGTAATGTTTTTTTAGTGGAACTGCATTTTATATAATAAAACAACTACTTTATAATTTTTTAGACTTTTATTTTATTTCACCTGTGACCAAGTTTTGTTGTTATTTTATTATATCTTGGAAATATCACCTGTTCTATTTTAAAAATGTATACACGTGCAATCAGACCCGTTGTGACTGTAAAAGTATTTGCCAAAGAAACTTTGACGGTATAAATCCAATGCATCTCTCGAGACAATTTTTAAGTCAGAACTACGTGAATAAATCAGTCACGAACTTGTCTCAACAAAACCGTGAATCTGAAAGTTTGTTTGAAGACATCAATTTAAGAAGACAAAAAATCCAAAAACTTCGTTTTAAAACTTAAGAATTTGGATATTGACTTTTCGTATGGTATTTAGTTTATTAAGAAAAATCTTGTTGTGAGTTACTTAATTAAAAGAAAAACTCTTATTTAGAGTCGAAATTGTATGATAAACTATTTTGTTGTAAATGTTTTATGACTTAACTCAATAATTTTATTATTTTTAATAAACCTTGTACGAATACACGATAAAATAATTTTAATTAAAAGAAAAACTCTTATATAGAGTCTAAATTGTATGATAAACTATTTTGTTGCAACTGTTTTATGACTAAACTCAATAATTATAATATTTTTAATAAACCTTGTACGAATACACGATAAAATAATTTCATTAACGGAGTTCAAATGAATATCACAAAATGACGAAAATTAACAATATTATACTTATAAATAAAGTGCGCGTAAGGGTTAAAGAAAATATTTTCTATATTTTTTCTTTTAATGTTTTCTCTTCATATTTTGAGATTCAAAATAACTATTTCATAATAGATAGTGAACTCTCATTTGGATAATTTAATTTTTATTAATTAAAATTCTTAAATATTCAGGTAATAAATATTTTGTATTAGACAGACAGAATATTCTGTATAGAAATATAGAAGCCAAGGAAATAAATAATACAAGGTTTATATTGATTGGTTTTCTAAAGGGTGCAAATGTCCAGACTCTTGCATTAACTCAAAAACAGTTTCTTGTGGGTAAAATACAGTATTGATTCATGGAAAAATTTTGACCTTCAGAAAGTATTTTAGCTATTCTTTAGAAAATTAAAATAGAATTTGTTCCAAATTTGGTCACTGATATATGATCTCCTACTAGATGTTTATTTGTTGCGAAATGTGAGATATTAGCAATGAAGGCATCGTATAACATCTAAACAAACTTTGTTTTGAACGAATTCATACGTGTTAAATAGCGACAGTTTTTTTGGTAAAATTTAGTACGAGATATTTACTAAGATTATTCTTTAAGTTAACAATAATTGTTACTTGATATTGAAAGTAAATTCACTTATCTGTTTAAAAAATATGAAAAATAGCAAATTGTAATTTTCATTCGGAAACGAAATACTATTTCAACTTATGAATTATGCTTTCTTTCTGCAACATCCAAAATTGTATTATTTTGTTTGTCTTTTTAAAGAAAACTAAAGGTTTTCACCCAGAACTTTATTTAAAAAACAGTTGGTTATTCACCTATTCATGAGAATTTCTGAAGTTCTCAAAACTAGTCGTGTTACCATTAATATACTCAAAAAGCGGTTTTCAAAAATGATTTGACTTTTATATTTAATCATCATTTTATTTAACAAAGTTAATACCAAATCAATAAATAATATAATGATTTGACATTAGAATTTAAATAAGAAACAATTGTTCGTGAATTAAATTATCTTACAATACATTTCACGAGACAAAGTCCAACAGTTTGAGGTTCAGTGCATTTTCAGGTCATCTGACTGGGTGATCTTATTACAATCCAGTCCCAAAGCAGGTTGTCGCAGAAGTATGCGAAGTTTCTCAACTTCGCGAGAGATATGCAAAGTAAATTTAAGTGCATCGCAGGGCTTATTGTGTTCGGCGAAAGGCAGGAAATTCTACGGGAAGGTGCCGTATTTTTAATGAATCTTGGCAAATAATAAAGCAATCTTCACCTTAAAGCAAAGCATAAAGGAACATAATTTAAAACGTATAAAAAAGTACAAACAGTTTTTGATTTAGTTCCATTTATATTATTTCCATCAAAAAATTCAATTTTATGTCTATCTATCTGATTGAATTTACTTTGACAATTTAAAATTAAAGTGAAAAATAAAAATAAAAATGTTATACTTACTGTACCGTAAAAAATCCAGGAGTGATCAGGTCTTTAAGAACAGTGTCCGTCGATGGTTGCTTAGCATTGGAAGGGACAAGGTAGAAAGTGAATTAATTAAAATCCAGGTGTAATTACCTTATTGAAAAACCTTTAAACTGTAAATTATTTTTGTATCTCCTGTATGTTATGTTTATAATCTAATAATAAAAAAATATTATTAAAAAAAATAAAATAAAATAAAAATTGTATGTTAGTATTCGACACAGGCCATGCCTAAAAAGCCGTAATACGTATAATAAATGTATATATGAAATTAATATGTATATTTGAATGTATCTATGTATCATGAAAAATAAATAAATAAATAAAATGTTTTTATGGCTTAGTCAGGTGACATGGAAAAGAAAGAAAATAAAAAAACCCATGTCGCTCATTCCTTTCAACAACGTCATATATCAAAAATCGTAAATTTTCAGCTGTCCATGTTTTTGGAATGCTCAGAAAATATACTATATCCCAGTAAAAGCGGCATATTTTTAACTTAATACTTACCCATTTTTACCCACTTAATATTTTGTAGAAAAGGTATTGTTTGATTATTTTTTTAATAAACTTATTTATTTTCAAATCTAGAAAAAACAAAAAGACCTGTTGCACAGTAAAAAGTTCAAAAAGTGGCTTGCTATTTATTTTTAATACATTTTAAAATATTTTTAAACTTTAAAAACGATCTGAAAAATCAAGTTATTTGATATATGACGTCGTTGAAAGCAGTGAGCGATATTTCTTAAATGTTTCATTTCACAATGCACGTTAAAATTGCGGGTGTTGGTTTTACGTTATACAGATGGAGCTGCCATTGTGATAAAAAACTATTTAAAAAAATACATACCACCTGTTACATTTTTATTTACATATGCAAAAAAACCCTCACTTTAGGAAATTTAAGATTTTGAACAAACGAGTATCTATTCATATTTTTAGTAGAACATATTATTTCTTGACATCTCATCAAAGATGAAGAAGAATATGGAAGTCTGGGCATTTACGGGGCTGACGACCGTCATAGGCTGGTTTAAGTGATCACTTTACACACGTATAACATTCACCAATTCTACCCATTATTGACAACCACACTACTCAAATTCTTGGAAGTTCTATTTATATGAACCAATTTAGAAACCTTGTTCTTGAATCACTAGAACTTCACTAGAGACATCTATTGGTGAGATGTAAAGAAGCTTTTTATTAAGCAGAAACTCTTATTAGAACAGATTCTTAGCTAAGAATATAATATTGATCCCGTTTTTGGTTCGTTTATTGTTCTCAGCTGTCATAAATATCATATTTTAGAATTAATTATAAGTTATAAAAGCATTTTAATGTTCCATTTTCTATTTTTGTCAGTAACCATCAAGTTTATTATTTTAAAAGTATTCAAAATTTACAGTCCATTTCTTTCATCCTCCAATTCTGCCAAAAAATCTTTCAATATATCACGTGTCAGGATTTTCACGAAAAGCAGAGAGAACTCCAAAAGACCTCGAAGATATTAACGGTTATTCCAGAATTCCTCCTTAATTCATAAGTAATCCTTGATGAATATTTGAAGACATTCCTGGGTATATTATTAATGAAATATAAGAGCGTACTAGCGTGATTAAAATCGCTGAGGCGGCTATAAAAATGTAATAATTTATATACATAAAACGTAGCGTGAAAATTGTTTATAAACTATAAAAATAAAAACATTACTTATTGTGGCAGACAGTTGGTAGAATTCCATATTGAATTGTTGGGTTATATTTCTAAAAAAAAACACGGTTTTTGTTGGATTGAATTCTTCATTTATTTATGTTTATTTTAATACTCATTATCACACTGTCTTTGATGATGTCCTAAGAAGACGAAACGCGTCACGTATTAATATATATACGTAAATAAATGTAGAATTCAATCCAACAATCAAAGTATTTAGAAATATTTTTCAACATTTTGAGTGTGTCCAAATAATGGTTCACAAACCTGGATTTATAGCTAAAATAGTTATGAACATATTAAAGATAAATAGCTCCTATAATCGGAGATTATAAGAGCTATTTTTCATATTATTTTTTGACATCTCACCAATGTCTCTGGTGAAATTTTAGTGATTCAAGCACAATGATTTAGAATTGGATAATATGTATGGAATTTCAAGAATTTGAGTAGTGTGGTTGTCACTCATGGGTAAAATTAGTGAATGTTATGCGTATGTAAAGTTATCACTTAAAACAGCCTTTGATGGTCGTAAGCCCCGTAAATGCCCAGACTTCCATATTCTTTTTCATTTAAGTTGAGATGTCAAAAATAATATAAATAATAACTCCTATAATTGGAGATAATCAAGATTTGTGAACAAGTATTTGGACCCACTCAAAATGTTGTTAGTATAATAAAAATATTAATATAAATAATTTCTTAGTGGAAAAATTCAAATTCGTCAACAAAGATTTGGACACATTCAAAATATTAACAAATATTTAAAAAAAAAAAAATCGTATTATTTATTTTATTTCTACAGTTGATAGTATTCCTTATTTTGTGAAATCGTTTGATGAGAAATGGGTTTCGTAAAAGGTACAACCTCATATAACATGTATATTATACGAGGATTAAACCCTAGTCAAGCTCCATTAAAACGCAAATGGATATACAATAGTAAACCTCATGTTCTATTGGAAATAACAGCCATAAATTTCAATTTGGTAACATGTTAATATATGTATGTATTTGTGTTGTTACTGGGTTTACGGGATGAAATGCGATTACAGCAATAAATGTGTTATATTGTCGGCAATGTGAATACTCGAGGTAAATCTCAGGGGAGTATAAAATACTCTAAGGGTAAAATAATGTTAACACGTTGGCCGGAGGATACTGCTGAATAGATGATTGTCCGAAAGACACTAAGCCTAAAGAAAATTAGAAAAGCTTTTTTTTTAAATGAATTTTTAACTTTAATATAATTGAAAATATTACAAACATCTATTTAAAACAAAAAATAAATTATTCATTACCTCCAAGACGCAAATATTTTATGCATCCATGGAATATGCATCGATTTGATGCAGTTCATGCGCATCATGCATAGGTTTAAGAGAATGACATACGATCGAGAAGTAATTTAATATGTAGGTACCTACATATAGCAATGTACCATAATAGTAGCATACGATATGAAAGTATTTTATATTGCAGAATCATTTAATAAAATAAATAAATAATTTAGTTTACTTAATTTAGTATGTAAGCTATTTCAAGAACTAGCTTACATACTGTGACCAAATGATTCGAGTACAGGTATGTTATGTTACCCCGCGTGCCCTAGCCAATACTTCCAATTCGATTCTTCTTTAATATGTAATTTTTTTCCTCCATTTTATTTTTTAATGGAATAACTCGCAAAGCCTCTATTCTATAGGTTTGTGCAGTTAAGATAGTTAGAAAAGGGAAGTTAGATATGAAAAATACCCACACCATTATGAAATATTAATTTCTTTAAGAAATTATGAATTATGTATTGAAATATTTAAAATAATAATATAATCTTGTTGCTTCAGACGTTTTCGTTTTATATTATCGAAAATATCTTACCGAAAAATTCCTAGTGATTTTGGATTCATTATTGTTGACTTTCCTCTAATAGTTTAGCATAATGTTGATTGTGTTACCACATATAATGTTCTAGATTATATTTATGACGAAGTAAAATTAAATGATTATAAGTAAGAAGCTTTTTGTGTACTCTAATTTCATTTCTTACCTTATACTTCGTTTCTTAAATCATTAATTTTATATTTCCAAAAGGTTATAAATGTGATTGTATTTTTAATGTAAAGCGCCCTTGTGGTAGTTTTATACAAAAATAGCAGTATATAAATTAACCGAAAGAATTGATATATTTTTTATTACTATAAGCTTAGTGTTTTTATTGTCATTTTTAAAACAAATGTTAATAAAAGTATGACAGCGGTTTTCATACGGAATATTTAAATGCGGTATAATTTTTAAATCTTTTAAAATACCTATTTTTATTGTTATTTTTAAATCCATTATGACAAAAGATTTACTAATGTGGTCGTCAATCATGAGTAGAATAGTAAGTGTTGCACGTGTGTGTAAAGTGATAACTTAACCAACCTACGGTAGGTCATAATCACTGTGAAACCAAGACTTCTTTATTCTTCTTCATATTTATCGAGATGTTAAAATATGTATGTAATGTAAAAAATAATATTTTTCCGAAAAAATAAACTTGTAAACGTACTAGAAATTTATTTTTTCTCTTAAAAATGTTTTATTTCACTGTCAGTTGCAAATGTTTACTTGGAATTGGATCATTTTACAAAGGCATGTTTACGAGTTGTATTTTGTATCCAACACATAAAAAGATCTTAAAAGGTTGTCACGATAAGGTTTTGTCTTTACGATTGGTCAAAGGATTAAAATACAAGTTTGAAAAATGGGTCAAGGAAAACGCCCCTGTTACGTTTTATTAAGATGACCACAACAAACCACAAAAGGGTGTTCTGATTTGTTTTTATCTGTCAAAAGTGGAGTTACTTATTTTTATTTTGTTTGTAAACTGTTATCCGTGCAGTCGTTTTATATTATGGTTTGATTATTATTTTTTGACATCTCATCAAAGATGAAGAAGAATATGGAAGTCTGGGCATTTAAATGCTCAGACTTCCATATTCTTCTTCATCTTTGATGAGATGTCAAAAAATAATATGAAAATAACTCCTGTAATTGGAGATGATCCAGATTTTGTGAACAAGTATTTGGACACACTCAAAATGTTGTAAATGGTTTGATTATGTTAAAACATAATAAAAAATAAATAAACGAAACTGAACATACTCACATACCTCTTTTTGATCAAAATAACTTTTTGATTAACTTTTTGAAGTTGTAAAACCTATTTTTAATATCCATAAAATAATTTAAAAAAGGGTCTAAACTGAACTAAAAAAAGAGTTATTTTAAAATGGATAATGGAGGTGTGCAGATCTGAAATAATTCGCATCATTTGGTTTTATAGTGTTTGATTGCACGTCATAAATAATTTTCTTTCATATAGTTTTACAAATAAGTATTTTAAATGTGCTCTCGGTATAGAGAAATTCATTGAGGGAACATTATTGTTCATTTGAAATATCAAACATTTTATAAAGATTAAATATGTAACATTTTATACAGTTACATATTTAATCTTTATAAAATATTTAGTCCGGCTCCGTAGTGTAATGGTCAGCACGCTCGGCTACCGTTCTGGAGGTCCCGGGTTCGATTCCCAGGGGGGTCAAATAAATATTAGTGATTTTTTCACTGTAATATTTATTCAATATTACCCTGGACTGGTACCTGAAGCGGAGGGCTGATCACCTTTCCTTCATGTGTAAACGATCAAGATAACACTGCGTTTATATGACGCAGTGCCCTATGCACCATTGGGGTGCGGATAAGGGTTTTATTATTTATTATTATTAAATATATAACACACACCTAAATTTATTTTTTAATCGGCGGGAATCGAACCCACGAAGCCTGTTTCGCAGTCAAGCGTCTGTCCAACTACGCCACAGTGCTTGCCTTTACATAATAAATGGGTTGTATGAGTAAGGACATATTTTTTTTTATAATCTGAATATGAACTACGGTACGAAACGTGAATTACGACTTGACCTGTACTAAATTTTTCATCATAAAAAATCTAGTTAGATTTTTTAAGGGTTGCAGACCCTAAAAATTCTATGCCAATTTAGGATAACAAATGCTTTTCTGTAGGAATGAGCTTTATCATTTCGAAAAGTATTTTTTCGTTAGGATAAAAGATTTTTTCGTTTTTTTTCTTCTTCTACGTAATGCTTATGTTGCTTAGTTTGCTTATGTTTATGTTTATCCACTCTGATGTTTAATCACTAAATGGTACAAAGGGCACTATAACTCATAGAATTATATTTTTGTTATAACCTCAGTTTCCACGTATTCGGAGTAATAAAATAAAGATATATTTTTATTTAAAATCTAAATTTCAGTTTTGGACATGTTTTGCATGACTAAGCCCTAGATTTATTGTTTTCGTTCACCTGAAACCCCCTCGGCTGACGTCTGAAAGATCCATAAATGAAATAACACCAATTACGAAATAAAGTAAATATTTATTCATTATTACTGAAAGACGTAGACGTTTATAATATAAGATACAGTAAGGCTTAAGCTAATTGAAAATGAAAAGTAAATTTTCGCAATAATTAACAGAAGCTCCCTGCTATTGTTTTGAACTCAAACTGTTTACCCTGGATTATGATTTATCTCTTACCAAAGATGTGATTAAGATATTATATATTATATTTTGACGTCGATTCAGTATTGTGTTTGACAGGAGCCGTGGCGTAGTTGGGTAGACGCTGGACTGCGAAATTTGCGTCGTAGGTTTGATTCTTGCCGATAAATTCAAGAATATTTGTGTAATACTTTATTTATTCTTTATATTCAAAGCATTTACTTTGTGGTCAAACATTTTAATTGATATTAGTAATGTTAGTAAATAACCACTCACCGACTACTTCTGTCTACCGGTTTCGAGACGTACCCGTCTCTTCGTCAGGACATACACTACAATTTAACAATCATGCGAACAACACTACACCACACCCACTTAGTACTATTCACATACAATATCACTACACATGCAAAACATGCAGAGCGAGTTGTTAGTCCCACCATGCTTTTGGGATATTTAGTCTCCCAAAAGCATGGTGGGACTAACAACTCGCTCTGCATGTTTTGCATGTGTAGTGATATTGTATGTGAATAGTACTAAGTGGGTGTGGTGTAGTGTTGTTCGCATGATTGTTAAATTGTAGTGTATGTCCTGACGAAGAGACGGGTACGTCTCGAAACCGGTAGACAGAAGTAGTCGGTGAGTGGTTATTTACTAACATTACTAATATCAATTACTTTATTTATTCAATTAATCTAGATATTTGTAGGGTGTTTTTTAAAAAATTATATCTACCTTACCTATTTTTGCTATCCTACTTATAGAAGCTTTTAAAATAAAGGCTTTGTGGGTCATTCATTAAAAATATTTATAAATTTATTTAATTAATATGTTATGTATTGATTTGGAAATAACTTTTTGGAATAAAATGACGATTTAAATGTAGTAATAAAACACTTGTTTAAGACCACTTTTAGAGGTAATTTGTAACCACGGCTTGTTTATTTGTGAATACAATAAAAACACAAATTCTCATAAAAATATCGTTTTGAAAAATAAGTGGTTTGTTTCGAAACTGGTTGACATAATAATTAAGTTGCAAAATGTTATACAGAGATATTGAATAAAACGAAATCATTTCAAATTTATTTCAAACGCGTTCAATTTACTTTAAAATCTATCTACGGCTTATGCAATACCACTTTTTATATTCCTACTTAGGCTCTATCTTTATAAGCCTATTCCTAGTTGTGAGTAAGTTTACTCTATATGTTTAATGTTACTACAATCAAATGTAATTCTTGAATTATGATTCAAGAAAAAAACACTCGCTTAAAGCACCGAAACATTCTCTTAAAATTTTAAACTAGTATATATTCTACATGATAAGAAAATCTTAGCACATCAGTTTGAAGCGCCATCTGCTGAAATTATATGAAGAAAATAGAGTGGAAATATTTATTAAAAAAGTTTTTCTGTTGAGTTAAACCATTTGTGGGAGGAGAGGGGTTAAATTTAGAATTTGTGTACAAAGATTTCGAAATATTTCATTTTTCAAATTTTTTTAACTATTTTTGGTTTTGCTGTTTTATGACCACGTGTGTGCGGATTCTTATAAAAAAATGTAACAGACGATATACTACTTTATGATAATTATTTTCATGTCAAAAATGTCAATAGTCTTTTATAAAACACTTTAATCATTATTTTTTTTTTCTATGAGCTTATTCAATCTTCATGATTTATAGAAAGTGATATTATTTTAATTATTATTTGAAATAGAGTAGAAAGAATTACCAAAGCAATGTTTGTTAAAAACAATAAAAGGTTAAGAATAAAATTTATTATAATTTAGAGAAAACAGAAAGTAATAAATAAGATTAAGTATATTGTAAACGTTAGTAAGCTTAAAAGTGAATGAATATGTCAAAAATAAAAAAAGTGAATATTTTTATGCAGTAAACTTGGAACAAAGTAAAGCTGTGTTAAAAAATATTAAAAAAAATAAATGACAGAAAATACCCACAATAAGAAAAAAAAACGTATATTTTTATAATTAAATAAAACAGGACAAACATATGTACTTGAATATGTACAGTCTTCAGAAAAGAATTTATTTTGGACTTGGGTCAAAGTATGCTTTCTTCGCTCTAGCATTCAAATAAAACTCTTTATTTTACTATCACTTAAGGAGTTGGGTCGTCGAGTTCATTACATACAAGTGTGGAAGACATAAATACTTATTACGTTACTTAGTATCCCTTAAGGGTATACCCCCGAGAGTGGCAGATAGTTTCACAAGTAACGTACATACTCACAGCAAAAATTGTAATGTATTACAAATATATAATAGTTGACTTGAATTTGTCCCATATATATTTGTATATATAATTATATGTATAGTAGCAATTCGTTTATAATTGTAAAATATTTAATCAAAACTCTTCTGCTAAGACGGGTATTAATATTTAAAATAATTATAAATTCGTTATATAGCTCAAAGATAATAATTATTGTATATATGTAACGTATAAAATTATGACTTTTTATTGTTAATACAACTATTTGATAAAGTCTATTGTGACACGTGTTTCGATACATTCAAAACCATTACTACCCCGTATGTGAAAAACAAGGGTCGTTTGTGTAAAATTAACCTTGAAAAAATAAAAATAAAATAATTTATTGATCTGGCATTAACTTGATGACTTCAGTATGAAAATATTAATTTTTCACTTGTTGATGAGAACACGCGTATTTCTTTAAACTAGTCATGTTTAGATTAATGAAATCAAATAGTGCTCTTATACAAGTACATTATTTTTATATTTAAGAAAATTCATTCAGACGAATAAAATTTTCTAAAGGATTTAACTGAGGCTGAAATCAAAGGTATTTAATATCGTGGGTTTGCATGGAATTGTAAAACCTTCAAATATTCTTCAATAGATTTCTAAACGATTAAAAATAAAGTAGAAGCGGGTATTCGATTTTTAGGAAATCACGATTATGAAAAAAGGGCAGTTTTTAATAGTTTTAAGTATGAAAAAATAGGAGAATATATATCAGAGAAATATTTTTTATATGACCAAGTGGACCAATATGGAGTGAATAAAAAAAAAACAATTTTTTTTTAATCGAATTATGGAGCCAATAAAAACGATATTTTGATAGTAAAATATACACAATGTTTTTTTATCAATAAGAATCGAATTTTTTAAAAATAAAAACACTCGTTTTATATATATTGTAACGTAGAAAATAAATGTACTAAAAATTTGATGTCATGATTTTATAAATTTCATTTATGAAAATCAGTTTAAAATAAAATTCCTGTATCATAAACAAGTATTTTGTAACGGACAAAAATGCTTGACATTTTGTCGACCTCAAATTGGATATTTTTTTAATTCTATTTGAAGGCCTTCGTTTATTTTCAACCCTAAAAATATAAGTACAAATACGTTTTCTCGTGGTGGCAAATCGAAACTAATCAAAACAACCCTCTCCGGCCAAACATCGCAAGCAAACAGGGTGTGGTTTTATTTGTCAATAATAAATATCTCGATAACATTTTTATTGGACTCCCGGGAATTGGAGTTTCGAAAAGTCAATGTCGCATTAAAACTGTTTACTTCTGGGATTAAAAGTAAATTATCTGTAATATTTCCAATAAATCCCAAGGTATTGGCTCGCGAATTTGAGGGGGTAGAAACTCGACTCCGTTTATGTAAAACGTTCGGAAAATACCATAACAAAATAAATTGATAATATTATTTTTTGACATCTCATCAAAGATGAAGAAGAATATGGAATTCTGGGCATTTACGGGGCTGACGACCGTCATAGGCTGGTTTAAGTGATCACTTTACACACGTGTAAATTTGTAAAGTTGTGACAAACTCAAAATGTTGTAAATCTTCATTTTTCTTATCTCTATACATTTGAAAAGAAAATCATACAGTTGATATTAGTAAAAGAGCTCAGAGTAAAAAAATGATGATATTTGGAAAGGAAATGGAGGAAGAATGCTGGTAAGTTTTATATATCATACGAAAAAAAATTAGCATTAATGTCTACGGTACACGGAGTTGATTCAATAATGTATTTTTTAAAAAATTAGTTTTTTTTACCAAAAGCGATTTCACAAAAAGAAAACCAAAGGAATCATGTAAAAAAATCCTACGTCATGATACCCTTAATGTTAGTTGATCCTACCGAGAATCTGACTGAGGCCTCATATGGGATATCACAAACAAATATAATCTCAATACAATTTTAATATCTCAAACGGTTATCCCTGACCAAGCCTATGACGGTCGTAAGCCCTGTAAATACCCAGACTTCCATATTCTTGTTCATCTATGTAGAGATGTTAAAAATATAAAAATGATTCCTAAGCGGAGATAATCCAGATTTGTAAGCAAGTATATGGACACATTCAAAATGTTGAAAATACTCATAATACTTCGGAGGCAAAAAAGTTTCACTGTAAAAATGTAATTAAGATACGTAAAATATATTTCGTCCGCCTCCGTAGTGTAATGGTCAGCACGCTCGGCTACCGTTCTGGAGGTCCCGGGTTCGATTCCCAAGGGGGGTAAAATAAATATAAGTGATTTTTTCACTGTCATATTTATTCAATATTACCCTGGACTGGTACCTGAAGCGGAAGGCTGATCACCTTTCCTTCATGTGTAAACCATCAAGATAACACTGCGTTTATATGACGCAGTGCCCTATGCACCATTGGGGTGCGGATAAGGGTTTTATTATTATTATTATTAAAATATATGAATGATGCTAGGAGTGTATGCCAGGACAGAAAAGTGTAGCGTTCCATCCTCTCTGCTTACTTCTGCAAAAAATAGTAGTAAAATATATGAAATGAATACAGTTATCCATGAGATGACCAATTTTTAATTACATCAATTATTCCTTCTTTGGGGTGTTTTATTAAAAACGATTATAAAACACATTTAATAAGTTTTTGATGAAATTGTATAATTTAATCAAATGAAAATTTCGATTAAAATATCACAACAGTTCCCGTCTGCCAGGTAAATTAAATTTCGTTTAAAATGTGTAATTATAAAAGAGTGAGAAAAGTGTTTCAAGTCTGGAGTGGGTAGTAGGAAAAAAATGGTTGAACCGTCAGCGTAAGTGGAACTGAGTGATCAGCAGAATGACTCTTGAGCTTTCTGCGAGAAGCTTTTTGGATTCGTACCTTTAATCAACGGCCCTCGAGCACGTAATGGGACAAGCACTTTCAGCACTAAGAACTAAAATCCCCTTTTACGTTCAGTTCGTAATTATGTATAATTATACCTGAACGATCTTTCTGTTAAGTACTTTTGATTATTTTGCTTACCTAGCGCTTATTATATTTCAATATTCACGTATATTATTAGATCGATAAACAGAAACATTTATTTCATTAATTGATTCGGCAGTCACTTTGTGGTAAAATATATCCTTTCTGAATTTAAGTTTTACTTTTTAAATACCACTATTGCTTAAAAATGGTTTTTGAAAATGATATTTGCCAAGTAAAACTTCAATTGAAATAGTGTCTGCTTTGTAAAAGATCCAAAAAAATAACTACGCGTGTTTGATTTGGTATAAAGACCAAAGGGTTATTATACAAAAATATGCGTTATTTTTAGAGGTATTGTTTTTAAACTGGCAACATTGTTTCTACAGACTGTTAATTTGACAGTTGACAGTTGATTTGTATTGAGTAAGTTTTGCCATTTCACCATGAGTATAATGAATGACCATTATTTGCGTATCTATTGTGACACGTGTTTCTATGCATTCCGCATCATTGCGGTGTTCAAAAATAATGCGGAATGTCAATGTTAAAAATGTAATATTAAAAATGACCCAAACTGTAAGTAGTTATTAATGAATCGCATTATAAACGATAAAATTAAAGTAATTAAAAACATTTTTGATTTAGGTTTTATTTGGTAATTACCACAATTTCTTAAAATCCATTGCGACACGTGTTTCGATGCATTCCGTATCATTTTCAAACACCGTATACTACAATGTGACTGCCGATCAATTAATGAAATTAAGCAAAAACATTTAAAATAACGTTTTGGTGGATCAGCTTTTAATTTACGTAGACAAGAATGATACTTTTTCCAATTAGCAAACGTAAAAAGCGATTTAGACAATTCAGATGCAAACGTCTAAAGTTTTAAGCAATTCAAGAAAAATGCATTATTCTGAATACGACCAAAAGGTTTTATTTTACCTTGCGTTCGCGTTTGTCGGTTATGACTTTCTGTTTGGCACCGAATTTGACCCTCGTAACATACAGTCTAATTGACGGAACTGCCAATAGCACGATTATGTACGAGGGGATGATAAGGATTGATGCAATCAATTAATTAAGGGAAGAACATATCCATCTGCTAAACCAGTGGTTTTTAACCGTGTTGGAGGTACCGAACCACACCAGCTTCATATGCGCGTTCAACCCTTAATTGGAAAAATAAAATATGATTTTTTTCAAATTCAAAACATAGGTTTATATTAATACATTTCTAAAAAACCCTTATCCACACCCCAATGGTGCATAGGGCACTGCGTCATATAAACGTAGAGTTATCTTGATCGTTTACACATGAAGGAAAGGTGATCAGCCCTCCTCTTCAGGTAGCAGTCCAGGATAATAATATTAAATAAATATTACAGTGAAAAAATCACTTATATTTATTTTACCCCCCCTGGGAATCGAACCTGAGACCTCCAGAACGGTAGCCGAGCGTGCTGACCATTACACTACGGAGGCGGATATCGCCCAATATTTATACATAGGTGCACAAAATGAATAAAACTATTAAAAACAAAGAACAAAACCATTATAGCATGACTTTGACATAAAAACAAAAACAAAATAGTAAATATTTACTGCAAATCAGTGTGACTTATGCTTTTGCATTTCAGAGACCAGTTCAGAAATGCGCAGCTTTACCTTAATACAATTCGACTATTGGGTAGCAGTGTTGCCAAAAAATCTTCCCTTTTTTTATGTGATTCCCCGTATTAGTAAAAAGTAATTTTTTTATGACTTATTTAAAGTCCCATTCCAGTAAAAAGTGAGTAGTACATGCATTGTTTTAGCGTTTGAATTCTTGTTTATTTTTATTGCTAGATTGATATATTCCATTCAAATGATATACTGGATCTATTGGATAAATGAGAATATCTTGCGTCATATCATTTTTCACAATATCGTACAATAAGTCAAGTGCGTTTTGACCTCCGCTGAAGCCGGGAGACTGACTCACCGAACCCCTGGGGTTCGATCAAACCTAGGTTAAGAACCACTGTGATAAACGTGTCTACGAACTTCTAGAACCCAGTGGAAAATATACCCATACCAGACATAGGGAATGTTTAAAATATTGGTTTAAATTACAACTCAATTGACAGGGTAGTAATAATATAATAACAGCATTCCTGACGAATTGGTTGACGTGTGTCTTAAACTTCAACCGACTATAACTGCTATAGGTAACATGATCGTACCAGCTCGCAACCAGCGCATTAAATTTGGCAAGCGTGCCTTTGATTTTGCAGGACAGGTGGCACGAAAAGCTCTTCCACTAGTGGTTACAAACAGTGAGAGTTAGATGATCTTCAGAAAAAAAACATTTGTTTGGTAAATCATTTCCACTATCTCCATTTCTTCAATTCAAAACACAGAGAAAAACCCTTAAGGGAAGTAATTTACAAAAATGGCGCTATGTAAATTATCAAAAATTACTACTATTATTATAACATTTTGAAGATACGTAACATATGCTATACATACAAATTTCAATATTTGGTACAATATGGATGTACAACAATGGGGATGTGGCTATCCAGGTCGTAAGCCCGTGAATGGTCAAACTTCCATATTCCCTTCGTAAGAAAATATGTTTTGTCTCTGTTGAGATTTCGAATATATCTTAATATGTATTTGGCACTTAGTTTTTATATCTAGTGTCAATTCAAAGTATTATTTTTACTTATTTTTAAACATAAAAAAATCTAGCCTCGAATAAATTTAATTAAATAAAAAAACTGATTTTCTTCAAACCAAAGGCCAAAATATTCGCACAACTCCGTCCTAAATAAAAAAAAAACAAAACTTTTTTACATTAATATAATAATAAAACCCTTATCCGCACCCCAATGGTGCATAGGGCACTGCGTCATATAAACGCAGTGTTATCTTGATCGTTTACACATGAAGGAAAGGTGATCAGCCCTCCGCTTCAAGTACCAGTCCAGGGTAATTTTGAATAAATGTTACAGTGAAAAAATCACTCATATTTATTCTTACCCCCCCTGGGAATCGAACCCGGGTCCTCTAGAACGGTAGCCGAGCGTGCTGACCATTACACTACGGAGGCGGACATTAGTTTTAAAAAATCAAGAAAGGGAAGCCATTTCATAACGCTAGTAACGTAATAATTATAATACTTTAATAATATGTTTAAAAAATACATTGAAACAAAGAATATAGGACAATGAACTTTATTTTACGTTTACGATACTAAGCATAACTTTTGGAAGGACAAATTAATTCATTATTTTGGGTTATCAAAAGATGATTGAACTTAGCCTTAGCCTCGACCGTTCTTGTTTGAAAGTAGCAGTTCAATTATTAATTAAATACTTTCAAGTTATATCGGTAACGGAAGTTACAATACAAGTTTCTTTTCACAAAATCTCAAGTTCATTTCTTAAGATTTTGATCTTTCCTCCCTCAGCCTTTGTGATATCTTCACCTTTCTTTTAGCAAGAATAGCCGCACAAGAGTCTAGGTATCTGCGCCGATCCTTACCTTCGAATGCCACATCTGCCCAAACATAAGAATACTTATACTTATTTTTATCTAGATATTTCTTAGAATTGATAGAAATATTACTATATTCATCCATGCATTTCTCTCTCGAAGCTCTAATTTCCTCTTGAGATTTAACATATGGAACTACCTCTGGCATCGGAATAACTTCAGGAAATAGTATAGCAACCGATTCTTCGAACACTTTTTGTCGATTATTTAGTCCGTCCATCATTTTCATCATTTTAGCTTGTTTTTGATACTCAATATCTCTCAGAGGTTTCTCGTGAAAAAGTAATTGAGCTTTATTCAACTTTTTCCTTATTTGTATTGATATCTCAACTCCTTCCCATTGGAGTTTTTTCCATTTCATTTCGGCACTTATGACTTTAGATTTAAGTTTCTCAGCTACTTCCATTTCAATTTTTTTACGTTCTTCTTCCATTTTTATAGCAAGTTTTGCTTTCAAATCTCTCTCTTTAAATTTATCTTCATTTTTCTTTCTTATTTTATTAAGTATTTCTTCATTTTGCTTTTCCCACTTATCATTCCATTTTTGGTATAAATCTATGACACTACGTTCTCTCTCAAACAATTTTTCAGTAAGTTGAATATCATTTTCACCTAATTCTGCCAGAGATCGGGGTACCTTAAGCAATTTGAAGAAAGCTATAGAATTAGCGATTCCCATGTAATTCTGATATTCTGATATTTTGTGAGTATAAATCCCAGTTAGGAAGTCTCCAGACACAGTTTGTGTACGAACAGGTAAATCACTTCTCTCCAAAAAGTCCCAGATATCAATGGTACCAATGTAAGTTATGCTAAATATTTGACTCGGAATATTGTTAGACCATGTTGCGCTTGTTAAATAATAATTCATTTTTTTCCAAATAAACGGTTTCTCTTGAGAATCTCCAGTCCAAATGGCAATAGTTGTGCCACCTACTGTAGCCACGATATCTTTGTAAAATGGGTTCCTTATACAACAGGTGATTGGACCTCCATGAATTCGAGCTCTTGATAAATTTGTAGCCATCTCAGTACCTATGCTTCCTTCGGCTCCAGATTCTACCCCTTTCCATGTTATTTTGAGATAGTCTCCATACATTGAAGCGGCACATAGAACCGGTTGCATGGATGCATCTATCTCCTCTCGATTTAACTCTTCTTCATAAAGTTTGGACGCATTGGACTTAGAGTTCGTTTTTATTTGATTAATTATTGGATACTGAAATGATAAACAAAGTAGAGGATCTAGTTTTTTGGTTGCGGGGTTAGATGCAACAATTTTATAAAGTGGTTTAAGGATACCATCTAACATTTTCAAAGGCGACGTCTCCAGTATTAAGTTATCGGGTCGTTTGGGAACACGTTTAGATTCCTTAATAAGTTTTTCTGGTATATTATCTGTTGAAGACATTTTAATATTCCATATCAAAATTATTCCATCCTCAGATATTGTAATGAACTGCATTGATTTTTCATCTTTTTCGGAAAGGAGTTTTAATTTTCCTTTATTTGTGATTTCAAAATGTGACGATAGCCATTTGATATTTGTGACGGATGCTGAATGATTGTACAGCAAATTTGAAGCAGTCGTAGTTCTCACAACAGATTTATCGTGAATTTTTTTCATCCAGCCCATTTGAGAGTTCATGGCGATTCTATTGCTCTCTTGATATTCTGTCAATAATTCAATTTCTTCAGTATCTTCAAGACGGCCTTCCAAATCCCATATAATTATTTGTCCATTAACACAACCTCCTACGAGAATATTTTCTTGAAATGGGCAGAAAGAAAGAGATATTACTTCTCTATTGCTTTGAAGATACAATTTAGGGGTCAAAGTGTCAGCAATACTCCAGACGACAACAGGATTTTCTCCAAAAACAGCCCTATTAACCGCGTCTGTTGAATCCGATGGATACTTTATTATGCAAGGTGTACAATCCGAGTATGCCAAAGCTACCAGTTTATTGTAAAAAGGATGCCAAGCCACATCTGCGACAAATTTGTTTTTCGCTTTAAAGTCGGTAAAAACCATTACTTCTTTAAGCTCCATAGTCCTGGTCTTACTCAATTTTCCCCCATCTTTTATTAAATTTGGATAGTCGAGATTGTAAAAATCAATCTTTTCATTGAATTTTAGGATTCGTTCGACAGATGGAGATTTAGTAGTAATAAATGTGTTCAATCTTTGTAAAACTAATTCTTTTTCTTTCTCAGCTTGCCTAGTTGCTAAGTCTTTAGGTTTATTGTCATCCTCATCATCTTTCTGGTTACCTTCTTCAGGCGCTTCGCTAGATTGACCCTCAAGATTACATTGCGTCCAAACATTTTGAGGAAATCTCGGAACAGTTTGAGCTGATGAACAATTTTTTTCTGGATTGGCTTGGATAGCGATGTCAACTCGTTTTTTAAAAACGTTGAAAAATTTAGTTTTCTGCGGAACCAACTCGATATATCCATCTCTGGCAGCATCCGCTTTTCTCGCGACAAAGAAATCTGGTTGATTAGCAACAGGGTACCTCGATTTTACTTCGACTCTTATTAGAGGTCTGCTGTTTTTAGGGATACTTTCATCTACTTCTATTTCACTGCCAAGAGATGTCCAGGGACGACATTCTTTTGTAATGGATTGTTCGAGAATAGCATACTGTTTCTGCAAACATGCTTCGGACAGCTCCTCGCAGTGCGATTTAGATTCTGGAGTGAAACAGACGTAAAATTCATCTTCGTCGTTTGTTTCATCGAGAATATATCCAATCAATATGTCATCCTCTTCGTAGGATGCGATTTGATTTTTATATTGACTGAATGCAGATTCATCTCCTAGCACTTGAATGTTATCATAGAGCAACTCCTTATTTATTTTCTTCCATGGAAATTCTCCAGTGACATCTACTCCTACCAAAACACCTAATGCAGTTTGAGTAAACTCATTTAAGGTGAGCTTGATGACACCTGGTACTTCATAATCTGGGAAAGTTTTGGGTTTTTCAACTTCCCCATCGGGCACATCAGTTTCACCTTCTTGTACTGAAATATAAATATTAAAAACGAATAAATTGAAGTATGCAATCCCACTTGATTCTTTGAAAGCAAAAAGAAAAAATATGATATTTAAAAATTAAGGATTATTAAGTATTTCATTGCAAGTCATAAACATCTTTCTTTTCATATAATTTAATAAATAACTTCACTGGGTTTTCGCATTATGAAGGAAGGCGCATTATGGTGAATTGGAATTTATTATTTTCAAAACGATGTATGATAGATGTGTGAATAGTGAAATAAAGAAGGAATGCAAAGCTGAGATAAGCATTGTCGATAAAATTAAGAAAGGTGTGTTGAGATGGTTTGGACATGTAGAACGGATGAGTGAGGAAAGAACGGTAAAACAAATTTATGAGGCAAATGTGAGTGGAAAAAGGAGCAGAGGAAGACCGAGAAAATATGGCACGATCAGGTCGTAACAATCGGCGGGTGTGTGTGTGGAGATGCATGAACTTAGAAAAGGCGAAGAATGTTTGAAGACAGAGTGGTGTGGCGTTCTATTCTCTCTGCCTACCCATGCGGGGAAGCGGCGTGATGGTTAGTTAGTTAGTTAGTTAGTTAGGAATTGATTATATCATTTGTGCTTTACCGTTTTTTCCTCGCTCATTCGTTTCACATATCCAAACCATCTCAACACACCTTTCTTAATCGATAATGCTTATTATCTACGTCTTGCATTTTTTCCATATTTTACACTATTATTCGAACACCTATCATACACAGTATTTTGCTGCATATACGTCTGAAACTTCCACTGCAATTGGTGTACTTTCATCCTTCTTTTGCCAACTCTATGCTTCACTTCCATTAATTTTAAATATGTGTCGCCTACTTTCAAAATCCGCCAGATGCAATTTTATAAGATTTAAAAATAAATACTCTATCGGAGTGCCAATTCGGCTGTCCAAACTCAAAACACAGTAATGGACATTTTTTTAGTAGTACGTTTTTTTGCAAGTAGATTCTACTTACTCCAAAAATGAAAAAAAAAGTACTACAAAAAATTGTCCCTTACTGTGTTTTAAGTTTGGACAGCCGAATTGTGGGTTTTATTGTTTAAAATATTTATATACTTGAAAACCCTGCTAAAAATACTTAAAAACAGCGTTGTATTTCTAATTCCGCTATATTTATGGAACTTGCCTTCTGACCCATATCGGCCAATCAGAGAGCGGGGATAGGTCAAAAATTAAGATGACATCATGATCGGTTTGTGTCTCGTGTTTTTTTTTAAACACTGAAAAATATCTACGAAAATGTAAAAATTCTCAATTTCATAATATTTTATCTAAAGAAAGGCAAATCTTTTAAACATTAATGTTACCCGGAAAATGTTGCATTTTTTGGAAAATTGACTTACATGGATCTGGTGAATTTTGAAAGTAGGCGACACGTTTAGTCAATACAGTCGATAAAGACAATGATAATTTTATAATTATGAGCAAAGTCTACTGAACGTCTGAGTTTTGGCAGACATTTAATTCGAATTTAGTGATTATATTGAAACATATCTTACGTTGAACTAAAGTTTCTCCTTGCAGACTATCAATATGACTCTCGACGGGATTTAAGTCCTCCGAATCCATAATTAGGATTTAACTTTATGTCAACACAGCCAACTAAAGTGATCACCAAACACTTTACAACTGTTCCGAATCGTTAGGCCAGTTACATCACAGTTCCCAAGAGTTTGGTCGATAACATGGCGAAAGCGTCATGGTGAAGCGACAACACAAATCTATAACCGACACACACACATGTTTACGAAGCTTTAATTCATGTAAAAGACTTGATATACTTTAATATTTTTTTCCGTATATTGATATTATCTTTTTTAATCACAAAACAACATTTTTAGTAAACTTGACAGTTGTATTTTGTTTTATACAATTTACCTTGTTATTTCAAATTTAAATTTTTATTTGAAAATAAGAATTTAAAATATCAAACCTAGATGATAGGTACTTGCATATTACTAGTAGTAGTGTGGTTGTCAATAATACTTAGAATTGGTGAATGTTACACGCGTGTCAAGTGATCACTTAAACCAGCCTATGACGGTCGTCAGCCCCGTAAATGCCCAGACTTCCATATTCTTCTTCATCTTTGGTGAGATGTCAAAAATACTATCAAGATATTTTTATTAATCCAATACATCTAGTATATTATTTGATAAGAATATATCAATCTAGCTATAAAAATTAAACAAGAACTCAAACGCTAAAACAATGCACGTACTACTCATTTTACTGGAATGGGACTTAAGTCATAAAAAATATACTTGATCTATTTTCTTAACGTGTCGTCATTGCGAAATTTGATTTTGAAAAATTGTAAAAAAATAATATACATAAAACTAATTATACTTTTTATTTTATTACAAGCCTCCACTCGTTTACGAGTCATTAAATTACTAAACATAAATATAAAAAAGAAATTTATTATTAGATTAAAACCAATATTTTTAGCTTTTCCACTTTTTTATTTGACCAGCGACCGGGTTTCGTCGTTACCGACATCATCAGACTGGTGTCGGTAACGACGAAACCCGGTCGCTGGTCAAATAAAAAAGTGGAAAAGCTAAAAATATTGGTTTTAATCTAATAATAAATTAAAAATGCAATTCCATCACGAAGTGTCAGTGGATAATATAAATCTATTAAAAAAGAAATAATTATTTTTAGTCCAGTTTAAATAAGCAGTTGATGTTATATATTCAGTAAGCCATATTTTGTTACCAATTACACTGCATTATATAAATAAAATAAAAATACTAATGTATGACAAATATTCAAATTGTAAAATAAAACGAGAATGCAAGGCTTAGATAAGCACTTTCGATAAAATAAAGAAAGATATGTCGAGATGGTTTGAGTATGTGAATGAGTGAAGTAAGAACAGTAAAATAAAATTATGAGTTGATTTAGTTAGAGTACGATACTACTAATTTTGATCATCTTTTGTATTTGAACCCGGATCATCCAGCATTGTAGCCAAAAGCGCCTACCAGTATGGAGGCCTAAAAACATACACATAATTGCATATATGCAGTGGCTTGCACAGAGTTTTTAATCAGAGTAGGGTTGGGTGAGGATAAGGCATAGTAGGCACTGGTCGTGTTTCTATGTGGAACGAGAGTAATCGAATAATTTCGTAATAAATAATACAGAATGCACGCCTCTACATAAATGTTTATTTTATACGTATATGCATATATGTATAACGTGGTAATATTTTTCTTTATAAATTGGGTGTAAATAATATGTAAAGTGGGTGTATAATAATAAAATAAACAATGTGTTGCTTTGTAATTAAAGAAACGACAATAAAAGTTTATTCTCAATTAATCTTTACAATAATTTTTATATCTATCTGATTCTGACAGTTAACAATATTATCGGAAGTCTTTTGTTTTATTCTGAGCGACGCATGCGACATCTGGTGGTAGAACTGTTTTATGTAGGTACTATTTGTAAGTACTTAATAAAATGTATAGGTAGGTACCTAGTTATTTTATTACATATGTATATGCATACACAATGAATATGTATAAACCATAAACTTCAGAAAATAAATGAAATTCACAAATTTCCACCGATTTTCTGAAGAAGAATCATTTCTAATACATAATTCTCAAAACAAAATAACGATTGTTAGTGAGATCAGTATAAAGACATATTGAAATTGTAAAAATAAAGTGAAATTGATTTCAAGTATGGTATTTTGATACTTAATTTAGCCGGAAAATGTTCATTTATTATTATGGTTCATTGTTGGAATTCCAAACAATAATCGATCGGAATTTTCCGAGAATCTCCGTTAGTAAAATATCGGAGAATGGTGACGGTATGATATTAATAACCCGAAATGAATAGTTCTGAGTAATAATACAAATGACTACGTTTACGATTATTTGTACGTTCGATGTTAGTTATATAAAGATATATTGCTTGGGATAAAAAGCCTATGTGTGTGTTAAAATTTAAAATTTAAAAGCAATCGGTGAATAATTTTACGGAATATTTGAGATTTTTAGCAAACCAACATTCACATTTTCATCTATATATATTTTTTAAGAATTTGAATATTAAAAATATGATTGAATTTTATTACGTATGTTACCCAGATTTTCTTTCCATCCAATTAAAAAAAAAATAGGTATATTGTTAAATGTGTAACTAACAATTTTTCATATTATTTTTTGACATCTCATCAAAGATGAAGAAGAATATGGAAGTCTGGGCATTTACGGGGCTTACGACCGTCATAGGCTGGTTTAAGTGATCACTTTACACACGTGTAACATTCACCAATTCTACCCATTATTGACAACCACACTACTCAAATTCTTGAAAGTTCTATATATATGAACCAATTTAGAAACCTTGTTCATGAATCACTAGAACTTCACTAGAGACATCTATTGGTGAGATGTAAAGAAGCTTTTTATTAAGCAGAAACTCTTATATTAGTATGTGAGATCCGAATCCTGGATTATAATCACACACATGAGAAACGCCAGAAAATACCATTTTCATTTTTATTATTAAGCTTATAATTTGACCAGATAATTTATTTACAACATTTTGAGTGTGTCCAAATACTTGTTCACAAAATCTGGATTATCTCCAATTACAGGAGTTATTTTCATATTATTAAAAAATAATAATAATTATAATAATAATAATATGAAAATAACTCCTGTAATTGGAGATAATCCAGATTTTGTGAACAAGTATTTGGACACACTCAAAATGTTGTAAACAATTTTTCATATAATTTTTTTGACATCTCATTAAAGATGCAGAAGAATATGGATTATCTCCGCTTAGGAATCATTTTTACATTTTTGACATCTCTAAATAGATGAACAAGAATATGGAAGTCTGGGCATTTACGGAGTTTACGACCGTCATAGTGTAACATTCACCAATTCTACCCATGATTGACTATGAAATGACTCCTATAATTGGAGATAATTCAGATTTGGAAACAAGTATTTGGACACGCTCAGAATGTTGTAACAATTTTTGTTTGCAGAATCCCTCCCACACTCAATGCGGGTGATCAATTACATAGTTTGCTAAACTTATCACTGAATTTTATGTGTAATTTCCGTTTATTATTTCAGGTAGGGCTGAGCCAGCGCAAGGAGTCAACAGTCCGGCTAACTACCACTGACTTATCACCTTTGCGGCCTAATGACGACTTAGACCTCCGACTACCCTTCAATACTTATCCTTTTGCTCTTGTACTGAGATTAAGAGTTTTACAGGTATTTTTAACACCCTTTACTATTTATTTTATTTTCTATTTATTTTGTGGTAAAACATGATAAAATTTAAAAGAAAACACTTGTTTTTTACCACTTGAGTAATATATATATTGTATATACAATATATATATATATATATATATATATATATATATATATATATATATATATATACATATATATATATATATATATATATATATATATATATATATATATATATATATATATATATATATATATATATATATATATATATATATATAAACATATATATATATATATATATATATATATATATATATATATATATATATATATATATATATATATATATACATATACATATATATATATATATATATATATATATATATATATATATATATATATATATATATATATACATAGATATATATATATATATATATATATATATATATATATATATATATATATATATATATATATATATATATATCATATTTAAAAGTTTGATATTGTTTTTAGCCATTATCCATACATTTTATAAAGGGTCCGCCAAATAACTTTTTTTTTTTGAAAATGCTATAAAAAACATCGAGTGTAGCTTCGGTTGTGTGGCACGTAGCGCCGTCCTGTTGAAACCAAATGTTGCCAATATCCTCCTCTTCAATTTTTGTGAACAAAAATCCGTTCAACATGGCCCGATAACGATCGCCATTGACTGTAACGGCCACTCCTTGCTCATTTTCAAAGAAAAATGGCCCAATTATGCCTCTGGACCAAAATCCGCACCAAACAGTGACTCGTTTTGGGTGTACCGGCTTTTCAATGTATGCGTGCGGGTTTTCTGTGCCCCAAATACGACAATTTTGCTTGTTTACATACCCGCCAAGATCAAAATGAGCTTCATCCGAAAAGATGATTTTTTTGGCAAAATCGGCATCTTCTGTAAGTCGATCGCAGGCCCACTCAGCGAAGCGAAAACGCATTGGATGGTCAGTTGGCTTCAACTCCTGAACCAATTGGACTTTGTATGGCGTCATACCAAGGTCTTTATGCAAAATTCGTCTCAATGATGTCTCCGAAATGTTCAATTGTTGAGAACGACGGTGAATTGATGTTGATGGCGCTTCACGCACACTTTCTGCCACAACATCGATATTCTCGGGTGTACGCACTGTTTTTGGCTTTTCACGCTTTGGTTTATCGATGAGGATGCCAGTTTCTTTCACTTTTTTCACAAGATAACGAACATACGGAGCTGACGGTGCTTCTCTTCTTCCAAAAACCGTACGCAATTTTCGCACACATTCTGCAACATTACCATGATTTTCAAAGTAATGTCGCAATATTTCCCAGCGTTGTTCAAGCGTATACACAACCATATTCGCTCAGCGGAAGGATAAAACTAATTATCTGTCAAATCAGACATGAGCTAAATGTTACCATTCACGAAATAAACACTAGTTGAAAAAAAAAACTTTAGATGGCGGACCCTATATATCATTATGTAGAAATCCCTATAGTTTTCCAACTTTGTAATAAAGTTGGGACTTGTTTTCTCAACTTTGAAACGTAGACCATGCCACTCATTTCGTCGCACGTACGAAAGTAGAAGCAACAAAGTGGATACTTACTTCACCTGCTTAAAGTAAAATAAATGAGTACTTAAACGCTTTTAAAACATAACTTGAGACTTAATAGTTTATCTAGATTGACTTACTTAATGTCCCTTAAAATATTAAAATAACATACTTGTAAAGACTGCTTTTGAGATAATTAATGTAAACACGACTAGTTTTGAGTACATCTGTGGTTCTCGAAATAAGTTATGTTTCCATTAATTAATTGAAATATTATACGACAGTTTTTTTATGCTCAAGATATTACGTTATCCCACAAGTTAACGCTAAATCAATAGTTAAGCCTACTACAAAAGCACAAAAGAATTTATTTTTATTTTTGGTACACATTATATAATAAATGTTTGCACTCTTTTGTATTTTTTAAGTAATTTTGAGTAGGTAGGTACTTCAAAAATAAATCCAAATCAAGAATTATTATACATTATTTCAGATAAATTTTAAAGGATTATTTTACCAAATTCGAATTTTGTCTATACAGTATCGTATTGCGTTACATCATGGTTAATTATAAGATATTCAGTTGCTCCAAGTAGAGAAGGTCATAGAGTTACGTGTGTTTGATTCACAGACTCGATTTCGGCAAGAACGTTTGCGTATTAAATTCTCAGGATAATTAAGTCCTTAGCTTTCAAAACCAATCAGATATAAAACAACCAGTCGATTAATATATAATATTTACGTGTATAAACCGTTCGAAAAAATTCCAAGTTGACTGTGATCGTTCCGTTTTTTTTCTATCTGCACTACATAGTGCTTAGGCCATTGCATAGGAATAACACTGTACTGAATTAAAAGGTAAAACGATAAAGGCAATGTATTAAATTCTATTTCATTTTATTTTTGCTTTAATTTATATAATTTTATTTTTCTTTATATTTTATTTGCTACATTCGCTTATCGATTAACAGTATCTTACTATGTATGTTCTTGACCAATTCATTGGTTTTAGTTAGTTTCTATTAATTCTGTTAAAAGTAGTATATCAAACAATCCCTTCAGTTAGCAACCTGATCCCACCACGAAACAATATATATTTATTATTAATTAAAAATTACGTTGTTTAAACTGCCCTGTATTTTTTTTTGCTTATTCATATTTAGTTATTAGTATTTTCATGCAAGATATATTTATTTCCTTCCCGGTGTTTTTTTTTCTCGTGAATTGTGTTTTTTTTCATGTGTTTTTGTAATTTCGTTCCTACTTAGAATACGAATTTTTTTATAAAAAAAAATATAGCTGACATAGTATTTCGTTGAAAAAACATACTATTTTAATTTGGAAAACGATCTTGTTTTTCATATTATTTTTTGACATCTCATCAAAGATGAAGAAGAATATGGAAGTTTGGGCATTTACGGGGCTGACGACTGTCAAAGGCTGGTTTAAGCGATCACTTTACACACGTTTAACATTCACCAATTCTACCCATTATTGACAATCATACTACTCAAATTCTTGGAAGTTCTATATATATATATATAAACAAATTTTAAAACATTGTACTTGAATCACTAGAACTTCATTAGAGACATCTTGATTTATTTTTTAGATCTTGTTTTATTTAAGCACCTCGATCCACATAATTTTAATGTGATTTTTAATTTTGCTGAGTAAGATTATCTCATGGTCCAAACATTCCCGAATCTCATCTGAGTTCAATGCGGACTGTATCCTTTCTACAAAATATCCCAACCGTGACCGGCGGATTGCACAGGACGCCCTGTGAGGGCGCGGAAGGTGCATCGCTAATACTCGTGACGTCTTATGGCGTCTTATGGCGACAAACAAATGGCGAACGTTTTAAAAGCTCAGATGAAAACATACTTTTTGAACATTTATACTCACATCATTAAAATCGTAAGAAAGTGGTTTAAATGTTGAATACATTTAAAATTTTCCTACATTTAAGAAAATACTTTATTTCCAAGTAAAATCTTCTAAGGAAACGAATAAAAAGTTTAATTTTATTACTTGAAATTGTATGACTCCTTTCAAACTCTGAGGGCTTGCTTTAGATCTGTTTGATAAAGTTAAATCCAAAGTTTTGAAAAACACAAATTAAAACTGAATACTTTTCAGGAATAAATACAACCCTCCCACAAATTCATTCAGGACTTTCATAGAGAATTTAATTCCATAGAGAATTTAAGCGATCCTGGAATAATTTTAACCCCCTAAGAACAAAAAAAAAATTCCAACACTTACTGACTTTTTTTTGAATTTAGTTTTCCGATTACTCATTCTTATTAAAACATTTTCGTGAGCGAAAATAAACATCATTCTTCATGAATCTTTTTTTTACGTTATTTGTTATTTCAGCATTCACTTGAAGTATGACATGATTAAATAACAAATAAAACATTTATTTTCAACCACTTGTGTATTATATTTTATTTTGACTAGTTTTGGAAATTACAGATGCTCCTGGTAAATATATATATATATATATATATATATATATATATATATATATATATATATATATATATATATATATATATATATATATATATATATATATATATATATATATATATATATATATATATATATATATATATATATATATATATATATATATATATATATATATATATATATATATATATATATATATATATATATATATATATATATATATATATATATATATATATATATATATATATATATATATATATATATATATATATATATATATATATATATATATATATATATATATATATATATATATATATATATATATATATATATATATATATATATATATATATATATATAAATATATAAATATATATATATATATATATATATATATATATATATATATATATATATATATATATATATATGTATATATATATATATATATATATATATATATAAATATATATATATATATATATATATATATATATATATATATATATATATATAAATATATATATGTGTATATAAATATATATAAATATACATATATATATACACCTCTGTAGCTTTCGAAAGTAGTCAAAAGTAGTAAAAAAACAAGTGTTTTATTTATAAATTTAACCTATTTTCAATACTCTTATTTTATTGTATATACTTACAAGTACTATTAACTGAACAATTCCCAGATAATATCACACCAACCTTTTACAGTTAATATATTTAAAATAAAATCCTTAAACAATTTATTGCAAATATAATATTTGAAAATTAATAAACTATTTTTACGTAGGTAACTTTCAATTGCAATACAAGAATGACAAATGACAATTTTGATGATATCGTTACCACATATTACCCACGTACAATAAAAACAACATTTAAATTATACAAATCATAAATACAAAAAGTGGTTGTAGTAAAAGGAAAAGGTTGTCGTAAAACAAAATAAAAAAACTAAAGCCTTTCCAACACAAATAATAACAAACAGCATAAATACTCATCTTTCAACGTCCCAAGAACACAACTCTCAGATATATTCACAATTTTACAAATATTTGATAATGACATTGGCTAGATTGAAACCCGTGTAACATAAAATTCATTACTTTAAAGTAGTATTTACGTAGTATAAATTAAATATGAAACATATTGAAATACTGATATAATATTGTATTGTATTATGAAATATTGGTAATTATTTCTGTTGAAACTTTTTCTTGCTGGGGAACTTTTTGTTTCGATATTTTTTCTCATACCGTTTTCCCACTTAATGTTAAGATGGGATTGATTGATGGCTTAAAGTAGTACTTTTCTGAAATAAAAATAAAGCAGAGAAATAAGTAAAGAGAGGATTATCAACCCCCCATCATCGCCTAAGTACTTTAATGTTATTTTTATATTAGGTTACATAATGACACTTTTTTGTCTGAAAATTATTATATCAGAGATACAAGCCTATAAATAACAGCGAAAATGAACGTTTAAATTAAATATAAATATATTTTCTTACGACTTCCCATGTATATAATAATTTGTGCAATAATGTCTGATGAAGTAGATATTTTCATTAATTAATTCGGCGGTCATTTTGTGGTAAAACCTATACATTTTTAATTAAATTTTTACTTAGTAAATACCAATATTGCTTAAAATCTATTGTGACATAAACACGGTGTTCGAAATGCGTGTCACAGTAGATTTTAAGAAATAGTGGTATTTCTTAAGTAAAAATTTAATTAAAAATTGAGTCGACATTATTGAATTATCAGAGCTTCATGTTAATGGATTACTCTGAAGATAAATCTTCAAATAAATTTAATTATTTCTTCTAACGACTATCTATGTATATAATAATTAATTAATAAAGCATTTAAATTGTGGGAACTCATGTTTTTTACAAAAATGTTAGTAATATTACTATATAACCACTCATTTTAAAAAAAAATTCTTCACCGGTTTCGAGACGTACCCATCTCTTTATCAGGACAATGACTTCAATAGTTAAAAATAAATACTAAACGTCACTAGTATAGCACTATTTACATACTTGCAACTTTACAAAATGTTGATCACATGCGATTTTGGTCCACTGTAAGATTTTGGTCAAATTAAAAGTATGTTAATAGTGCTATGGTAGTGACGTGTAGTATTGTTTGTATAATTGTTTGCATGCTTTTGAAATGATTGTCCTGACGAAGAGACGGGTACGTCTCGAAACCGGTAGATAAAAATCTCGTTGAGTGGTTTTATAGTAACATCACTAACATTTTTTTAAATTTTCATTATAATGATTCTTCTTGCTGATAGCAGAGAAGACCTGCAGGCGTTGGTGACAAAAGTGTATAATGTGTGCAAGGAAGGCGATTTATTGATGAATGTTAACAAATCCAAGATTATGGTTTTTGAAAGAGAAGAATGCAGATCTGAATGCGAAATATTGGTAAACGGAGAGATTTTGGAACATGTAGATGACTTCGTGTATTTGGGTAGTATGTTTTCTAGGGATGGAAAGATTGATAAAGACATAGAAAGGAGAGTGAATGCTGGGAACAAAGTGAATGGTGCACTGAAATCAGTTAAAGCAAATAAAGACCTTTCAGCGGAAGCTAAACTGGCAGTGCACAACGGAGTCCTGGTTCCAACTCTAATGTATGGAAGTGAAACATGGAGTTGGCAAACAAAGGATGAAAGTAGACTAAATGCAGTCGAAATGCGATCTCTCAGAAGAATGTGCGACAAAACGATGTATGATAGATGTGCGAATAGTGAAATAAGGAAGGAATGCAAAGCTGAGATAAGCATTATCGATAAAATTAAGAAAGGTGTGTTGAGATGGTTTGGACATGTAGAACGAATGAGTGAGGAAAGAACGGTAAAACAAATTTATGAGGGGAATGGGAAAAGAAGCAGAGGCAGACCGAGAAAAATATGGCACGATCAGGTATGCCAAATACTTGAAAGTGGTCAGGTTAGGAGTCGTAACAATCGGCGGATATGTATGAGGAGATGCATGAACGTGGAAGAGGCGAAGAATGTTTGCAAGGACAGAGTGGTGTGGCGCTCTATTCTCTCTGCCTACCCCTGCGGGGAAGCTGCGTGATGGTTAGTTAGTTAGTTAGTTATTATAATGCCACTCGATGATGAAATAAATATACAATAAGAATTTAAGTACATTAAGATAAACATGTTCCGAATGAGTTTCGAGTCAAATTTCGTTTTAAAAGGTTTTCAATAGAAAACGATAAACGTGAACAAGCTTTTGCTGATAGACCCACTGCATATTGTATTTAATTTTATTTTCTGTTAAAAGGAATAACTCGTTACCTTTTGTGAGGCTTGTCAGCAGACAGGAATATAATGGGAAGGATTTATTCAAAATTTGTATGTAATCCGAAATCCAAACCGTTAAGAAGAATCGGTTTGGAAATTTTCTCCAGAAACTTCTAAAAGCGAGATCTCTTGTGATTTCCTTCACAATAACTTCGGATGTAGAATGCTTTGTATTAAACAACTTTCGTCTTTCAATGGTAAAGTTAAACCCTCCAACAAATAAATCTCGAAAGTTGAACTTCTTTACAAAACTTCAACAATAAAAATATAATTAGTGTTTGCGATTACCCAAAATTTAGAATGACAGGTTATTTTTAAAGGGAGCTTCAATAAGTTATTTTTACATAGTTTGATATCTCAACATGGATGAAGAAGAATATGGATGTATGGGTATTAACAGGGCCAGCCAAAGGCTGGATAAGTGATCACTTTACACAAGTGTAACAGGTGTTAGGTTGACAACCTAACTATGAATTTTTTCAATCTTCTACATATATCTTAAACCAACTCTAGATAACTGTTGTGAACTCATATGCATTGAGTCATGAGATTAATGCTATATATAAGAGTTTCTAAAATTTTATAAGTGTGGTTATCAATCATGGGTAGAATGGTGAATGTGTAAAGTGATCAATTAATCAACCTATGACTGGTGATGTGATATGTAAATTCCAAGACATCTATATTTTTCTTCATCTGTGTGAGATGTAAAAATATAAAAATTACTCCTTAGTGGGGAAACCCAGATTTGTAAACAAATATTTGGAAAAACTTAAAATGTTTTTTCAGGATATTTTTTTAAGTGAAATCCATCCTTTTGGTGTCATATTCTTTTGAAAGGAAATTTTAATAATATTGATACTCATATTATGTTCGAGTAAATTTTTAAGGCGATCAATCCAAAAAATTCTCGTATATAAAACAGCCCACTAGGGAACCGATCCCGTGATCTCATGAATAATATACTAATCACTCAACTACGGTTTAGGGAAAAACGGAAAAATGGGAGAATCGGGGTGAAAATCTTTAAAAAATTATTTCCTCCGTGCTGGGATAAAGTACATTTTCTGGGCATTCCGAAAACATGCACAATTGAAATTTGTCGATTTTTTTTATAAATGACGTTGTTGAAAGGAGTAAGCGATGTGTGTATTTGCTAAAATATGAATAATAATACAAAACTGAATTTTATGCCTAAAAGAGAATATTAATATAATTTACACAATTGCAACAAATTAACCTAGCTACAGGGACTAAGAGTCCTGTTCTCCACGTTGGCTGAACAGGAATCAAGGTATGTTGATTCCTTTGCTTAGAGTTTGGTATTGAATTCTGTGTACGGTTTCGCTTGACCTCTTTAAAAACACTGCCCAACAAATTACAGCTTTTATTTGGTAACTGGCATGAAAATACCTAATCTTTATGCACTTTGCGTAGCTGAATTCAAAAACGAAAGCAAAAAAAGTAGCACGTTACATTTTTTAGTTACGGATATTTTTAAGTCTGATATTGACTAAAGTTTATCTGATTATTTATGTACAAATACATTTAAACATAATTCTATGCTATCGTAATTAATATTAATAAGTTAATATTTTTCCACATCTACTCCATAATTATCAATACTTTTTTTGAATACCTTAGACCATCCACTGAAACATGTCTAGATACCAACCACTATTACGGTTTCAACGTATGGGGTCCCTACAAACAATATTATCGACGCCCCCTACGTACTCTATCTGCAAATCTGTTACTTTACAGGAGAGAGCTTAGAATAATTTTTCAACGTATTTTTTATTTATTAATTAAAGGTTTTATCTGAAATTCTAAACTAATATTATACATTCAAAAACACGATAAAATAATGTATTTAATCGTTTTAAAATTTTATGCTTTGTCAAAATTAAGTAGTTAGCGTTTTAGGAGTTCAGTTCAATTCGAAAATACGATGTAGATAGCGTCTTATACGCCTGAAAACTAGACGTAATTTATTTTATTCATTTTTTATTTAATAATATTTGTAGATAACGGTCAGTTGATAACGTACACCAAATATCGCAAAATTGACCAAATTGTAGTTAGAGCACTTTACGTAGGGCACGTCGATATGACTGTAACATCAAAACTTGACGTGATACAAGCTTGTCCCCATATTTGAATAAGAACGATTAACTTAGTTCAAATCAGTCATCGAAATTTCAGTTACAAAATCATTGTTGGCCAGTGTAATTGGACTCTTGAAAAAAAACTTTTATTCAAAGAACCATACCGTTCCGTAACCACTTGACCAATACTTTATTTTTATTTTTGATTATTTATTTTCTCTAAAAATACATTCCATGCGCCCTATATATATTTCAGGGTCCCTTTGATCTCTGACCTACATAGATTGAAAGCTTCGCGAAACCAATGTTACCACTTTGTTTATTATAGACGATGAGCACAGAGAAACCTTCATAAATGTTGATCAAGTGTCCGTTGGGGTTGATTCTGACAGAATTGTGTGTTACATTCCTTTATCTACCCTTCTAGATATTGGGTTGTTTAGGGTTGTCAGATACTTGATAGATACTCACGCTTGTTACGACGAGTATAACTGTGGAACATGGGCTATTAATAATTTAGAAGTTGTAATAAAATACAAGGAAAGAAAATATGTGCAATACTTATTTCATAAATACAGATTTACCGAATTGAGATTATCAACGATTATTTTGTTTACTTTATATCCTGGTGGTTCATAACTGCACTTTATCTCTCTATTACATATATGTATTTCTCGTACTCTTTATGTATATATATTACTTACTTACTTATAACCCTTATCAGCACCCAATGGTGCATAGGGTACTGCATCGAATTGACGCAGTGTTATCTTGATCATTACTTACACGAAGGCGAGGTGATCACTCTTGCGCTTCAAGAACCAATCCAGGGTAATATTAAATAAATATTACATTGTAAAATAACTAATATTTTTTTTAGCCCCCTGGGAATCGAACCCGGGACCTCCAGCACGGTAGCTAATCACGCTGACCATTATATATATATATATATATATATATATATATATATATATATATATATATATATATATATATATATATATATATATATATATATATATATATATATATATATATATATATATATATATATATATATATATATATATATATATATATATATATATATATATATATATATATATATATATATATATATATATATATATATATATATATATATATATATATATATATATATATATATATATATATATATATATATGTATGCTGTGTTGTATGCACCATAAGTAAATGGAGAATAGGCGCCAAAGAAAAAAATCCTTAAATTTTTCTCCTTTTATATGTATATCCTTAACTTAAAGTGTTCTTATAATTAGTTTATATTTATTATTAGCTTTCGAAGCAAATATTTAATAATTACTGATATTTTGGTTTTAGCGTGACTAACCCCCAAGCAAATTAAAGTATCTTTTTACATTACACACTAGAAAACACAAAACCTAAGAACCCTTTTCACCATCTTCCCAAATGATTTGGTGTATCCGAATCTCATTCTGTTCGATGGAGTATCAAAAGGATCATTTTATTGAATCTACAGTTCAGAATCAATACTTCGATGTGAGGTATTGGACTTGTCAAATTGGTAAAGTGTATCCAACAATTCAAGTGTAATAACATTTTGTGTTTTTATCGGATATTTATTTGTTTTGTTGTTGTTGTTGTTGTTGTTATTAAAGATATGGAAACAAGAGTGAATGCTGGGAACAGAGTAAATGGTGCTCTGAAATCGGTTATAGCAAATAAAAACCTATCGGCGAAGGCTAAACTGGCAGTATACAACGGAGCCTGGTTCCAACCCTTATATATGGAAGCGAAGGATGGAGTTGGCAAAAGAAGGATAAAAGCAGACTGAATGCAGTCGAAATGGTGATCCCTCAGATGAATGTGCGGCAAAACGATGTATGTTAGATGTTCGAATGGTGAAATAAGGAAATAATGCAACGCTGAGAAAAGCATTTTCGATTAAATTAAGAAAGGTGTGTTGAAATGGTTTGACCATGTGAATTGATGCATGTGACTGTGGCAAATGTAGTTGGAAAAAGAAGCAGAGAAAAACCGAGGAAAACTTCGCACAGTCAGGTAGTATCAGGTGGTTTGGCGTTCTATTCCCTCTGCCCACTCCTGCGGAGAAGCGGCGTGTTGGTTAGTAAGTAGGAAGTTAGTTTTGTTTGTTGTCTTTAAATTTGGAAGAATGAGCTACAAATATATTATATTTAGCATATGTAGGTTCATATTTTTTATAGAGTTTGATCAGTGATGTACAAATAATCCGAAAAATCAGCTCTGGTTAAAAAAATCAGTCTAGCATTTTTAGAGCCCACAAATTCCTCCAACAATGCTGTCAATCTGAGCATGACATAAAAGTAAATGAGTTTTCTTTTCTAAACCTTACATATTCAATAATAGTAAAACGAAATGATTTTTAAGGAATCCTTTTCGTTGAAAATAAAAAATAATTCAATATTTTTTGATGTACAGCTTTCCTAAAGTAATTAATTTTAAAAAATATTGAAAATGGGTATTGAAAACTGAAATGGAACATTAAAAAGTTTGTGAAGGATGACATTAAAAGGTTTAACAAGCAAAAATCTTTTTGATATAATATAATTGAAAAAAGATACCCTTGTACGTAAGTACAATAATAAGTGGGTTGAAATTAATCATTAAGGATTAAATATATTTTTAGAGGGATTATTTGTAATGATTATAACATTATTTATATACAGGATAATTTTAATACATTTATTCCGATTTATATAAAAGTACGAGTTAAAGAGAATGTAGTTGTTCGTTTTTTTAATATTATTTTTTTAAAGTAAACTGTATTCATTTATTAAAAAAAAAATTAAACATTTTTTTGCAGAGACCAAGCTACCTTGTATATCTGATCGGTGAAGTTCTTTTTACATATATATATATATTTTATATTTTTACCTAATAATTTTATAGAATTAACTCTTGATCATTTTTATTATACCTTTAATGCTTTAGTTTATATGTTATTTAACCCGTAGATAGAAGCATCTGTAGCTTCCAAAATAAATCGTTACAATATAATACTCAAACAGTAAAAAACCAGTGCTTTATTTATATTTTAATCTTGTATCTATTGTTACCATAATACCGAGTTTACTGATTGATACTTATTTGAATAAGATGTATTTTTTCATGAAGACTATTTAGTATTTTTGTTTATAAAATATATATTTATAAAATTGCAGTTGAAATGATATAAATTGCTGTTACATAGCATTCTAGATAAATTTCGAGAATAAAGTCTTGAACATGAAAACTATTTTAAATCATTATCCAAAGAACAAACTGACTTATGCAAAAGGTTTCAGGTTTATCTACTTACTAGGATTGCTCCTAATATAAAGGATTCATCCTCAGGGATAGTTATACTAATAATCTTATCATCGAGGGTAACAATGTCTCTTCTCAACTTAGAACTTAGAAATACAATTAAAACTTTCAGCAGAGTCTAATTCTTTGTTCAGTGGCTTATTACAGTTTCTGTACGATGCCAATTATTAAATTTTCAGCTTTCCTTCACTGTTTGATGGATTTGATGCTTTATTAGTTCTATCATCTTATCACAGTCTTCCAAAAAGAAAGTTTACATCATTTGACGTTAAAATTGAATGTTAGGGTAATGCTATAAGATATCTAATTTCTTTGCAGGATTCCATACTACTAGCCAGCTAGTTTGAATGGGGTGATTGAAATATTCTTTATATATTATAATAGAACGTCGTCGAAAAATGTCTTTGTAAGGATAATGCTTTTTTTTCAGATCGTATGCGGTATATCTGCATTGGTGATGGGGAGTGTGGCCTTTATTGAAGAGAGAAGGGAATCGAATCTTGGCCTTGGTATTCCAGCAGGAGGAGCTACTGTTTTAGCTGCAGGTGACTTTGATATTTATTATTATTAATGCTTGGTTTATAGAATTGTTAAAAATTTTAAAGGATTTTCATAGACTTCAATATATATTTTTTTCGATATTTTTTTAATAAAAATATATATATGTCCCAATAAACTGCTATTGAAGCAGTGTATCTTTAGGTTCATAAGTTAATCAAACAGTTGGAAAGTCTAAACAAAGAAAAAAAACTTACACTCTATGTCACTGCATACGTACATCAACACTAGTACCTATATACATACATATACCTACTAACATGCATTTACCATATGAAAGTTAACGAGAAAGATAAGAAATAGAAATAATGTAACAAAAAATATTAAAATAAAAATATCCTCTCTCCCAACCAATTTCGAAACAAATCATTCATTGTGTATGTTTGATTATGTTGCGTATGTTTGTTATGTTCCTTGGTAACATATTATGTTTCTGCCAAGATACAATCTAACGTTTCGATTTTTTTTAAACTACCATTTAGTATTTATTATAACAATTCTTTTTCTACTCACCCTACACTACACTGCATGACTACGTTGTAATATTTTTAAGAATTTCGACGACATTTTGAAATTACAGAAGATATATTTTTTTAATAGACTGTATGACAATGATAAGTGTTTCCCTATTGTCCATAATCTCAGTCATAAAAAAAATATTAAAAAAAAAACATTCACCCCCTCTTCGTTCTATAACGTCCCAACATCCCAACTCTAAAATTTAGACAAACCTTCTCATACGGTATTTGGTATTAATCCTGAATGCTTCAATGTCACATAAGATTGAAAAAACCATGTTTACCATTTTTGTTTTTCACGGATTTAAAAAGAATAAAAAAAAATTGGAAAAGTTGTAAACAAGTTTTTCCGCCTTATAAAAAAATCTAAATAATGCAAAAGGTGAAAAAAAAGTAAACATATAGTATATTAAGAACATTGAGAAAAAGGAAACATTTTACACATCTACCAATATCTGAATGATTTTTTGCTCGTTAGATTTTGTGATCACCTGTCTATAAAAATATTCGTAGTTTTCGAAGCGAATAAAATAAAACTCAATTAGTGGTCTAATACAATTTATACAATTAGGTTTAATTTTTCATAATACATTTTCAACAATTAACAGTTAATATCATGTTATTTTGCAAATAAATGAATCAATCATTTTTAAAGCTTAGATCTAAGCTTGTCTTAAGCATTCAAATTAGAATGCGTTCAGCCACGCTCGGGGCTAGTCGGATTCTTGGAGATTTTTTTGTTTTTTAGAATACATATGAAAAAAATATTTCAATAAATATTTGTTGACTCTTTGCCTTTCAATAACTCTTTTCTTTTCAAAACCATGTAACTATTTTCAAGAAAAACTAAATTTTACATGCAAAAACGTTGTTTTAAGAAAAAAAACATTTAGGTTAAAAGTTACCTCGATTGAGAGATAATAAAGTTGCGACTTAACGAATACTAAGCCTTTATGTAATTAATGATATAAATGTATTGTTTTAGCTGCCTCCATACATACGTGGCGCGGCGGTAGGGGCGGCAGGACCGGGGGTAGCGGGGGGCGGTGGGGCGCAGCCCTGCGCTCGGTAGGCCCCGCCCCCTTGGCGGCCCTCTGGGCTGCCGCCTGCGCCTGCCACGTGGCTCTGCTGATTCAGAGCCTGAGGACCATCGTCCAGAGAGCGGCCAGGTAATGTGGTATCGGTAATGCGTGTAAAGAAAACGATGAAAGGAAACGGCATTTCTAGACATGCAGTTGTGACCATATCGCTCGCTCCTTTCAACAACGTCATACATAAAAAAACTAGATTTTTCAGGAGATCATTTTTAATGTTTAAAAATATAATAAAATGTATTAAAAATAAAAATCAAGCCACTTATTGAACTTTTTACTGTGCAACAGATCTTTTTAGGTAAAACCTGAATGTTTTTTCTCCATTTGAAAAATATTATGTTAATTTACAATAATAATTTAACAATACTTTTTCTTCAAAATGCAAAAAACAGCAGTAAATATTAAGTGAAAAATATGCCGCTTTTGCTCGAATATAGTACATTTTTTGGGCATTCCGAAAACATGAACTAAAAATTGTCGATTTTTTATTTATGTCGTTGTCAAAACGAGTGAGCGATATGTATTAGGCACCCCCTACAGAATTGGTTTATGTCTTTAAATACTGCGATTCTAGGAATTCTTGCAATTATTTTGGGTAATTTAGTATTATGATTAAAATAGCTGGAGAGCAACGTTTCAAATACTAAACTGACCATTGAAAATAGTAAATAAAGTATAAATCTATTACACCATTCGGATTTTTCGACACCTAGACGTCCTGTATCTCGCGAGGTTTCGAACACATGTTTTGTCAATCATGCGTAGGATAAAAAATGTTGCACGTGTGTAAAAAGACGTTTTAAAGATTGTTTTTTGAGTGATTTTAAGTACAAATTTTTTAAAAATTAATTTCAAAATAGTTATCAATTTATATTCCTTAATCAAAGTAACATTACAAATAAAACTATGGTACTATAAATACTTAAAAAATAATTTGAAAAGTGTAAGTAACTTGACACTGACAAAAATACTCTTAAAGGGTGAAAAACCATAAAAACAGAAGATGAACTGAACTGTGTTGTCCAATATGAATAAAAAATCAATTGAATTCAATCAAAAAGCTTTGTAAATAAATCAAAACAATATATATATATATATATATATATATATATATATATATATATATATATATATATATATATATATATATATATATATATATATATATATATAAATATATAATATATATATATATATATATATATATATGTATATATATATACATATATATATATATATATATATATATATATATATATATATATATATATATATATATATATATAAATTAATTTGTTTATCTACACATATTTCTTTATCCTTACATATAAATTGCTTCATTAGGGAAAAATATGCCTTACTACACTTCAGTATCTAATATTATATATTTCATTTATAGTATTACCAAAGTACAGGATGATACGATGGGTTATTGATGATTTTTGGAGGGTCGTTATGGATATACAGTCATACGATAATAAAGCTTTTGTTGTTGAAAACAATGTCTTATAAATGACCACTCTACAAATTGTTGTAGTTGTGATTTTCATGAAATTCTCTGTAAAACCGTAGTGGCATCTTCTAGTTTATACATAGGTTTGATTTCTTAGCAATGTTGGTTTTTAAAGCTTTCAACGTTTGAGTCGACTGTAAGAAAAGCAGTGAGAATCACTGGCTTGAAATATTTTGTATATAATGCAATTTAGTACCCGTAAAAAATGCGGCCAACGAACCTAGCTTTAAAAACCAATATAACTCAAGAAATCAAAGCGAAAAAAACAGGGGATGCTGCTTCTAGTTACAGAGAAATCTCAATCACGACTAAAACGATGTTTAAAAAAATCATATTTTCCATTTGAAAGACATCATTTACCAAAAAAAAAATTATATGTATTACATGTAAATTCATATTATATTTTTTGACCATTGTCGTTTAGTATATCCATAAAAACACCTTTAAAACCATCAATACCCATTGTGCCATCCTGGATTTAAACTTGAAACACAATTCATTTCGATTTCCTGTCCAAATAAAACAAAATCATTACGCATATGTTATTGGAAAAAGGAGCAAAGAAAGACCGAAAAAAAACTTGGCATGATCAGGTATATCAAATACTTGAAAACGATCAAGTAAGGAGTCGAAATAATCGGTGGGTATGTATGAGGAGATGCATTTATGTAGAACAGACGAATAATGTTTTCAAGATAGAGAGTGGTAAAGCATTTTATTCTATGGGGAAAGAGCGTGAGGGTTGGATGGTAAATTAGCAAGGGTTAGCCAAAGTAGAGGTCACACATGAATATGTGTAATTGTAGTTTTAGTGTTCTGACACTTTCGAGTACGCACGGGTCAAGCTCGTGTGTTTCAAATTCGACTCTTACGTATCATTATTTCCGCTCGTAAAACTAAATATTCAGATGTGGTTAGTTAAGCACCTGATCCTCCTAAAACGAGGTCCAAGCTGGCTATGAATAAAAAATCACCCGACCCATATTAAATATTAAGCATTCAATAAAAGTCCATCCGAATCGCTAAAAATTTTCCTCTTGCTCCGACCGTTGAAAGGTTTATTGGAACTCATTGGACTGTTTAATATTTAATGGAATTTGGCCAACCCTAATAAAGGTGGTCCGAGAAAAATGCGATCAAGGTAAGACATCAATTTATCACAAAAATATTGTCCCTTAAAATATTCACAAGCATTTTATTTATTGTTTCGCCATTAACTTTGTGGTAAGACATATTACAATGTTTAAAGAAAACACTTCATTTTTTACCACTTGAGTTTTATTATAGACTACATGTTTCAGAAGTTAAACTTCCATCATTCAGGTCTGTATAATAGTTATTATATAGACCTGAATGATGGCAGTTTAACTTCTGAAACATGTAGTCTATAATAAAACTCAAGTGGTAAAAAACGAAGTGTTTTCTTTAATCATTCACAAGCATTCATAAATATTTATTTATTGACCAAATGTGTCAAAATATTTATTAAAAAATCTGAGTTTCACCACCTTGGAGTTACATATATTGGCATCTCAATAATGCATGGTTTAAGTGATCAATTAAAAGGGGATATTCATAGTAAAAGAGCTTCATAAAATATTAATAGGGCTTCATAGAAAATCATATTTTCAGGCGTCTCCCAGTAACGAAGTGAAACGATTCGGGATGGATCGTGTGCATATGGTATTTACAATAAGATTCTCTGCTAAATAAAAAGCTTTCTCAAATTAACCGTTTATATCTCACACTTAGGAATCATTTACTTTTATTTTGAAATTACAACATAGATGAAGAAAAATATGGAAGTCTGGGTATTTATATGGCTTACTACCCTTAGAAATTTCGACGAACTCAAAATATCTTGAACGAACGGGTCTAATTGTAATCTTAATAAACATTGAAAATCATGTTTTTAGGCGTCTCTATGTACGTAAAATAATTAGGAAAGAATCATACTTATATTGTGTAAGGGTCTCTACCAAATAAAAAGATAACTTAACTCAACTATTGATGCTGCCGAAAACTCTTGCAAAAGAACGTGAGTTTTCGTGAAATAAATATTTTGTAATTTCCAATTTCTATTTTTATTTTTTTATTTCTATTTTTGGTATTTTTGCTTTACCTTAATGGGTAAATGACACAGTCTAATTCGCCAACATCACTCCTTCGTCTGTCACTCTCTGTCACCTCATTTCTGCGTATGACATTTGAGATAGCTTGATATCCCGGTGCTTTCTGAAAAATTGGTTGATAATTTAATCCGATGTTTATTCTGATAATATTTGCATTCTAGGCGCCTCCCAGTGGTGGAAATTGATATCTATATATTTTTTCGTATTTAATGAAATTTTAATTCAATTAATCGGTCCAAGACTATTATATCATTAATTAAGTACACAAATAAATATTGAGTATAAGTCCCTCTGTAAGCACAAAATCGAGGTCTCTTTTTTTAAGAGGTACAGCGTAACTATTTTGCGATGTGTTTTAAGTAGAAACGTCAAGTAAATTAATTAAATTGTTGTATTTTAAGCGATTAAATTAATTAATAAAATCAAAAAAGTATTAAACCCTGATTAAATGGTTTAAATACACATTATTTTGTTTTATATTATTTTTATAAACAATTCCACCCATGACGAATCAACCATTTTCTAAATGATTCGAATTCTGGATGTAAAATGAATAATTTTTTACATGATATGAACTTTTCATATTTTGAATGGGATTTTTTGGGGAGAATTTGCTTGGTGTATTGAAATGGCGTATTGAAATCTGTTGTAACAAATAAAAGCCCAACTGCGGATGCAAAGCTCGCATTTCACATAGTGTACCTGGTACCAACTCTAATGTATAAAAGTAATTTTAGTGTTTTTTGAAAAAGATGAAAGAACACTGAATGACGTAAAAATGTGATCATTCAGACACATGTGCAAGAAAACGATGTGTGATAGATGTTCATTAAAACTAAAATAAGAAATAAATTGTACGACTGAGATAAATATTATCGATAAAAGTAAGAATGGTCTGTTGAGATGGCTCTGATATGTGGAACAAATGAATAAAAGAACGGTAAAATTAACATATTAGTCAAATGTAGTTGGAAATAGAAGCAGATAAAAACCGAGGAAACTTGCCATGATCACGTATTTCAAACGCTTCAAGTGGTCAAGTCAAAAGTCAGAGTAATCGGCATGCATGTCTGAGGAGATGCATGAATGTTGAAGAGGTGAAAATAGTTATGTGGCGTTCAATTCTATCCGCCTACCCCTGCGAGGAAGCGGCTTGATAGTTAATCAGTTAGTTATACTATGAAACGCCTTAAAATTTTTGTTATTATTTTAGGTTTTATCAACAATATTTTAAATATGTTTAATTATTTGTCCACAAATACTGAATTTCATACTTAAACCAGCCATCGACAGGTCGTGTGCTCTATGAATTACTTGATTGTATATTCCCATCTCAAAATTTTAGAGGAATAGTTTTTATTTTTATGGTGTGTCGGAAAATAAAAAAAAGTTAAAAATTCATACAATAGTTCCTAAAGGCAAGTAGACCCATTTTGTAGAAACATTGTATAAAGAAAAAAAACATTAATATCAATTCATGAATGGAATGATTATCCCAAATATAAATACATTTTTTTTGGGGATGTATTTCAATCTTCAATTCAATCACTGAGCCCCTGTAGGATTTACATATACCTACTTTTTGGTAAATACGTCACAAACAGATGTGTTCAGAATTTTTATTCAGTTTACATTATCAAAAGATTTTCTGGCCTATTTTGTGAAAAATAGGCGAACTTCTTGAGAAATTGAATTTTTATACAACGGATAATAAATTGCGTTTTTATCTCGTTCCAAAATTATTTGTCCGAAGATGTCATTTTGTCAAGTGGTATAAAACAAGTGTTTTCTTTAATCATTGTCATTTGAACATAATTTATCGAAATAAATTACATAAATGCAATGAGTAAACGTTTGATAAAAAAATAATTTATATGGATGTTTTATGTTTTTATCAAATATTTTTTTGGAAAGAACACTTATTTTCGTTTTAAATCAAATTTAAATAACTTTATACTAAAATGATAGGGCGCAAATAAGGGCGAACTTTATACAACTTGTTTTACAGGAATAATTGTGGTATTTTTTGCAAGAAACAATATAATGGAAGATTGCCAGTCAAATATACCTACTATAATGATAAAAGATGATTTTTTACAAAAACAACTCTCTAGAGATCGATAAATAAACTATCATCAATGAACTTTATAACGAAATTAATCACTTATTTTTTATAGTTTTCAAAATCACTTTTATTTGAATTTTAACTCAATTTTAAATATTTTCCTTATGCTTAGAAATAAAGTACATAGTTATAAAACCGTCCGCTTCTGACCTAATAATCTAATACTTACCTAATTTACTACACCCTTATCCCGCTTACTTACCTAACTATAAATGATTCTTTGTTTCAAGTTTAGAACCTATACATACCTAGAGAAGACAAAGTAGGTGTAAAAACCGATTGAAAAAATATTTAGTTTTATTATTTTTTAAAACATTTTATTCCCTTATTTCTAAGGTTTTTTTTAAATAATTTAAGAACTTTTTAATAATATCAGCCTCATTAAATGCCATCACACATATCGCTCACCCCTTTCAACAACATCATATATCAAAAAGCTTAATTTTTCAGGAAATCATTTTTTATGTTTAAAAATATAATAAAATGAACGAAAAATAAATATCAAGTCCCTTATTGAACTTTTTACTGTGCAACAGATCTTTTTATGCAAAACCTGAATGGTTTTTCTGCATTTGAAAAATAACCCGTTTATTTTAAAAAATAATTAAACAATACCTTTTCTTCAAAATGCAAAACAACACTTTCTGAGCCGTAGGGGGTAAATATTAAGTTAAAAATATGCCGCTTTTACTGGGATATAGTACATTATCTGGGCATTCCGAAAACAACTGAAAATTTACGATTTTTTTTTTATATATGACGTTGTTGAATGTTTTCGGACAATAAGTCGAGATGATTACTTTTCCCCACTTGTATTATATTTAATTAAATAAAGCATTCGCTTAGGTCTGAATAAAATAAAGAAAAATATAACGAACATGGTTTTCCTCATTTTCTCATACTTATTAAGAATTTGATTCGTTTAGTTCTCGGGTATAATATAAAAGAATTCAATTTCAAAAGGAAGGAGGGTCACGTATGCGTATACGCCCGCTAGTTTTCTTGTTAATAAAATTCTACGGGTCATAACTAGGACCATAATAATCTAATAGAATATTAGATATTCGTATAAGGTATAAAACACCCTTTTGCGTCAGCAAAAAGGTAGGTGCTATAACTGCTTATAAGGATGGACTCAAAGTACGAAATAGATATAGCACAGTCGAATTTCATATTATTAATTAATTTAGCGTTAACTTTGTAGAATAACATGATGATTAAAATACGATATAAAGGATGAAGCACTTGTGTGAGACCACTTACAAAAAATGTTAACCTGTCCGAGTATGGCCGTCCATGTACGACCATACCAAACTTTCCTCAAAGGAATATGGCTGTATATATACGGCTGCGTAATAATTGTTGTAATTAATAAGTCCGGTAGCTTTTACTTCTAAAATGGCACTTGTACTGCCATCTATAGTTGTATTTAAACAATATTTTCTTTATTAAAAGAAAAATATTTAATAATGTAAATATTTTTTTGTTCAAGAAAATATATTGCTTATAGCATCAATTATGATATAAAATTATAAAAAAAGTTTAAAAAAACTCTTTCCAGGACAGGTTAATAATATACAACTAGTTTCGAGAACACAATATGTTCTCAAAACTAGTCTTGTTTGCATTAATTAACTCTAAAAAGTGGTATTATACAAGTATTTTATTTTGATATTAAGGTTATATGATACAGGAAACAGAAATTAAGTATATGATGAAGAAAAGAGAATGCAAGCAATGGCCGCCTACCTGCCTGCGTACCTGCACACATACTACTCTGTGTCACTTTTACATATCGTGAATGTGTATGAGTCCCTGTATGTATAAAATACACCTCAACTCTGTAAATTATGGCCCTTACAAAATTGAATACAAATGATTCTTAAAAGGTTTTGTTCAAAACTTATTTAAAATTAATGTTTATTCAATGGTCCTCGATTTTTATAAAAACGATTCGCTTCTATTATGATAAATTTTGTTTCAAATTCTTTAAATTTCTCTTTAGGTTTCACTATATTTTTAATTTAAATTTAAATTTCCGTAAGTTCAATAAACCTGCGGCCATGGGATAAATAATATTGAATTTACAAGATAACCACGGTTTATCTCAAATGGCCGCTAAAATAATTTAAATAAATTGAATTAAGAAATTCACCGATTCAAAGTAAGCCAAGGGATGCCTCGGGATTTAATTACATTTCCTAGCCCCAGCGATTAACTCGTAAATTAAATAAATAATTTTGAAATTTCTGCTGTCAAAATATACATTTTACATCGGGGAAATTTGCAACCATCCGATCCAGAAAGTGATCGGATGCGCAAGGGGCTGGACGTGTCTACACATTTTTTTTTCAAAGAATATATTCTGGTTTTGATTTTTTAAGAATAAATATTGATAAAATATTTTCACAATTATTTTTAACTATTTACGTTTTAATAACTCTTTTTTTCAAAACCATAGATTTATTTCGAAGAAAAACTTATTTTCTTAATACAAAAACGGTGTTTAAAAAAAAATCAATTATGTTAAATGTTGCCTGGGTTTGAAGAAAATTAAGTTACGGGTTATTGATTGCTACTGGACCTTAAGAGTTTTCACGTTTATCTATAAAACTAAACATGTTAATCCGAAAACCGATTACTGTAAAATTTCGGCACAACGTTGCATTTGAATATGTGCGTGTTTTTATTATACTCGTACCTAGATGTTTTCAACTTCAAAAAATTATCAAAATCAAGGCTGAGTTAACTATTCAAAACATTAAAAAAGCTGTTTTAATATGGTTTGAAAAGAACTGTAAAACAAATTCTTGTTTCGAATGTATTTGGAAATAAAAGCAGTTAAAGACTATGATAACTTTAAATGATCAAGTACGTATTTTGAAATTATCAGATCAGGAGTCGGAATAATCGGCGGGTAAGTATGAGGAGAGCATGAATGTGGATGAAGGTGAGATTGTTTGAAAAAATAGAGTGGTGTGGCGATCTATTCTCTCTGCCTACACCTGCGGGGAATTGGCGTGATGGGTAATTAAGATACCTTGAGATAACTACAAATATTAAAAATATACACGAATATACAGTAAAATTTAAAGCGCTTATGGGGAAAAAATGTACTATTAGAGCTTCATATGTATGAAAATAATAGAATAATATTATAAAAAAAGTCAATCAGTTAATGCAGAAAGGTATGACTACCTTCTTATTTTTTTTCTCAATGTATTTTCCACAAAAATACCTTTAATGATGAAACGTAATTTAATTTACCCAAACAACTGCTGCTTTTTAGTTAAATGTTCAATTCACTAAATACATAATTGATTGATTTTGTTCAGTAAATTAATTTTACATTGTTATACCATCGGAGAATTTTATTGTAATTAATTCTCCCTTGAAAGTGAATAATGATGACAGTTGAAATATTCATTTAATAATAATGATAATAAAAGCACTTTATTTTAACTGCTTTGTTAAGGTATAGTGACCCCTTGAGTGTGCATAATATCGTTATGGGAGTAAACTAAACCCATTAGGGTCCATTATGGCAAAGCGAGTGGATTTTTAATAGATATGTTTACCTTTCGAATGTCAAAATAACGAAAGTACACTTTGAAAATGTATTTTGTGAGAAATATTTTTGTATTATTTGAGCTTACATTTTTACCTTTTCCATTAAGCTTTTCATGTGTTGTATGGACAAAAAAACATTCAATTTGTATAACGCCGCAAAAATGGTAATGAAATTCAATATTTGAAATAAACAACGTAGCAATATTATGGGAATGAAAGCGTAATAAAAGAGTACTTTTTTATATGTTCATTTAGTATGATTTAAAATTAAATCCTTGGAAAATGTAAACCAATCGTATTGTGATTATAATAAAAACACAAATTTATCATTTACTACGCATGCGGAAATATAAACCAGACGAAATAATATTTACATTGCAAAAAGAGATTATAATAAGCTGTTGTTCAATTCAGTATCCGCAGTCAGTATTAAAAATTGAATGCATAAAATGATACAACAATGATGTTAAATTAATATTGTGTATTTTGGTCGCAAATTGTAGTAAAACAGAGTTTTTCAGATATTATGTAATATGAAAGTAAATTTCTTTACTAAATCATTTAATTGAATAAATACATAATTATTCAATAAACTGCATATTCTATTTGTTTGGTGAACGTTTTTTTGTATAATATATTAAAAGCATGGTTAATTCCAATGGAATGGTGATACAGCACTATCCTTTTCGTTAAATGATTTACATCTTTGGTAAAAAAGCAAAACTCGAGCTTTTATAAAAAAGTGTTAAAACAATCATAATTGTAATTCATTAATTTAAATAAAAACTGAGTTAAACTCTCAAATTACATAGTATATTCCGTTTTTGATGAAAGTTGGCAGAATAAATATTAATATTGGAAGACTTCTCGATTGATTGGCAATATAACTTTCAACAATATTTACTCCTGGCTGAAAAATTAAATGAATGTTGAAAAGTGTTATTAAAAATAAAATGTTTTCATTATTAATAATAAAAATTCAATTTTATTTAACATACAACACCAATTCATGATTTTTAAATAAAGGATACAAAGCTTTGCACCGGTCTTGTTCTATTATTTGGAGAGCTTTCCTCTTGTAATTATTCCCTTGTGTTCTGAACAGCGCTGGAAAGCCTCCCGGAAACGTTTCCTATGTAATATCACCTGAGCTTTCACCCTGAAACTCGGTCAGAATTTCAGTTTTGCCGTTCGGGCAAAACTTCAGATTTATCGAATGTGAAAAATGTCAAGTTTTTGAAGTCGTAATTCCATCAGACTGGGTCGTAATGTTAAAAGGCTTTTAGTTAGAAGGAAAAAAATTGGTGAAAAAAATAATATAGTTAACTTAATATATTCGTATCACGTTGTTGATAAAAAAAAAACTTTCTTGGTGGGTTCATTCTCTATTTTCAATACAACCAAAGGATTTTCACACAAATATCGAATTACATAAATTTTTTGTCACATTATTCTTCTTTTCGAATGTATTTCATAAAAGTAATATTGGGAATGTTATATGTATTATTAATTAAACCAATTACGAAAAATATTATTTAAAAATATTTTTAAGCGTACTAGCTAATGTATATTTAGCACATTAAAAGCAGTGGTATGGTAATATAACACCCCTTTTATCATTTTTCGTTATTTTCATATAGTACCACTTAAAATAAGTAGTATTTTAAGTGGTATTACACAACGTTAGCGATGAATGAAAAGGTAGTGTTATATTGACTGACATGTGTTTAATATAATAATTATGACGCTACCGTCTATAGTATTAATGTATTATATAACTAACAAACATTTTAATTTACTATCACGGTGCTTCCCCATAAGAGTAGGCAGATAGTATAGAATGCCGCACTACTCTGTCTTTATAAACATTCTTCGGTTATTCCACATTCATGGATCTCTTCATATACATACCAGGCGATTATTTTGACTTCTAACCTGACCACATGCAAGTATTTGAAATACTTGATTATACCAAGTTATTCTCGGTCATAAATATAACTATTTCTATGAATTTTCGAGAAATAATCTTCTGACATCCTATGAACAGTTATTAAGCTTTCAGAAAAAAAATTAAATCTTTGATGCATAAAATAAAGTATAAATCTTGGGAAAACATTAAATTTTACCATTTACTCATCACTTTGTTGTGGCTGAAAGTTTCACCATTACTGAAGATATTGAATAAAAATAATGTAATGATAAATAAAATTTGTATTTCAAAAGCATAACCAGTTGAATTTTTACAATTATTTATTATTTTTTAATTTCTTTATTTTTCATTCAAACTAAATACATTTAAGAAAATACAAAAATCAAATATTTTTTTTTAACAAATAAAATCAACAACACAAATAATATAAGAGTTTCTGATTAGTAAAAAGCTTCTTTACATCTTACCAATAGATGTCTCTAGTGAAGTTCTAGTGATTCAAGAACAAGGTTTCTAAATTGGTTCATATATATAGAACTTCCAAGAATTTGAGTAGTGTGGTTGTCAATAATGGGTAGAATTGGTGAATGTTACACGTGTGTAAAGTGATCACTTAAACCAGCCTATGACGGTCGTCAGCCCCGTAAATGCCCAGACTTCCATATTCTTCTTCATCTTTGATGAGATGTCAATAAACAAATATAAAAAAAAAATAATAATAATACAAATAATACAAATAATGAATATATGCCCCAAGGGATTGTTATCAATATTTATTACAGATATCATAGAGACAAACAAGAATTTGGAAGTCATTACGTATTAATTAGGTATTAATATGTCCTATTTGACCTAATTATAAGATTATCGGCTACTAAAAGCTAATAAATTATCTATTTGTAATCATTAATTAAAATATTATAATTAATCATAACTTTCACCATTCTTTTCATGTTTTTGAATATTCTTATGACATAAAGTCGCAAAAAAAGACTTGAACTACAAACAAAACTGGGAGATGGGTTCCATTATTTTTAACTTCAAATCAATATGATAGAATGTACCAAAGATCGCATAAAAAAGATTGTAAAAAATAATAAAAATAAAAACACAATGTATGTGGTCATGTAAAAAGTATCTGCGGTTTTTTGCCACTAGATGATGTTAACGCCCATATATCAAGCAAAACTTACCTGATTGTTTCAAATGAACATGTGCTTAAAAGGAGACATGGTAGTCTTAGTAGCAAATTGTTTTCCAATTCATTCCTTTTGTAAAAAGTTATATTGATTTGAAAATTAATCAAATATCTGAAGAATGCGCTTAGTGATCCTTTTTTACTATTAAAAGGTAAAAACGTTGAAAAAATTGCCGAAAATTTTATGAAGTGTACGGTGAGAATGCTTTGAGTAAATGAAGGACCCAGGAGTTGTTTGCTTTTACAAACTTCGGGTACAGTTAATGTCTCATTCTCTAGTTTATTCAGTATATGTCGATAAGTGTTCTTATTATAATATGTTTTAAAGTGGAAATGATGCCACGATCTAGTGGCTGAATTAAGCATATCGTGTTGGGTAGAAGAAACACTATTTTCACATTAAATTTTTTATGCGAATTTGCATAATAACAGACTTGGACTACTCACAAAAATAGGGGATTGGTTCCTTTACATTTGAAAATCGCATAACTTCCAAATCGCATAAAAAAGATGAGCAAAAAAAACAGACCCAAGTGTATATATACATACAAATATTTATGTTCGCCACCGTACCACGCTCGGATACCGTACTGGAGGTCCCGGGATTGATTCCCAGGGGGCGTCAAATTCCATATTAACTCCATACTACCCTTGACTGATACCTGAAGTTCTAATCACCTTTCCTTCATGCGTTAATGATCAAGATAACACTGCGTTTATGTAATACAGTGCCCTATGAACCATTGGGTGCGGATAAGGGTTAGAAGAAGATATGTTTAGACACAAATTACTTTAATATATTTTAGTTTCCATTTTGATTAACTGACTTCTTCAAATAAAGCAAAATTATTCGATATTTTATACCATTATTTTCGTATACTAAAACATACTTGGAACATAATTACCAACTTAGTTCATCGTCAAATAACGTTAAAAATAAAGTTTTTATATTATTTTACATAATTATAAAAAATTCAGTGTAATTTTAAATATGATAAACATTAAAAAAACTTGCTTAGTAACATTTACTGAGCGAATATATGACTTATTTATTTCAGAAACATAGAATACTAAGTTTAAACGCTAAGTTTTTTTGTACTTAACAATTATGATACGTTAGTTTATTTCACACTAATGACAAAAAATATGTGAAAAAATCTAGTTTTTCCCACATTATTTTTTTCCTTTGCGATGTGAAACCTCCATAATTGGATTATACATAGGTCCAGAAGGGTTTCGTCCAAGATACTATAGGCTCTACTGATGATTTGTAAATTGTTCTTCTCTTTACACAGTGGCGATTTTTTTCTAATATCCTAAAAGGCAGAGAGAATAGAACATCTCACCGCTGTCTTTGAAAAAAAATTACCTTTTCTACATTTATGCATCTTCTCATCACGCTCGCCGACTATTCCGACTCCCGACCAGATTTTTTTTTTAATTTTTCACTTGTACCATATAATAAAAGTAAAACTTTAATGTAAATGTGTGACTGAATTTTTGAACATGTGGTTTACAAATAATAATTGTAACTTACCATATAAAACTGTTTTTGTGTATTTTTTACGATGACTTTTTATGATTTTTACGGAGACGTTTGGTATATTTTAGTGCGATAATTGAAAAAAATGTATTTGAAAAACAAAAAGGATATATTTCTTTACATATACTTTAAAAATACATTTAAAAATCCAAAATTTCATTAATGACATCAATAAATGTATATCTTTTAATCATCTTCCTACCTCAAAGGAGACTATGTACCGTTTATTTATTTATTTCATATTGTGGCAAAAAAACGTTTTAAATTATTAAAATATGTGGAATATTACATTATATCCATCCCAGTTTGCCCATACAAGGGACGAAAAAATTCACCTGCCTCCGATCATAAATTTCATAAACCCATCTATAAAGAAAGTTGCCGACAGGCAAAATCAGAGGGGTATTTCATAACGGATATTGGAAATCTTCCCGAGATTCGTAACATTTCCCGTAACATCCCGAACCTGGGCTCCATTTATCTTAATATGTGGTCCCATTCTATCATCCCCAGAACCTCCTACTTAGGAATATACTCGTATGCCGATAGAATATAAACTGTTCATAAAATCACTGTTTCCGGATTGGTTTTAATTTACAAACTATGAAGAAAGGCCCGTTAAATATCACTACATTCTAATTTATGTTTATAAATAATCAAGATTCAATCATTTAAGTATATAAATATAATTTCATCCTTGAATTTTTTTTGCTGATCTTTGTGGCACATTTTATAAGCTTTACGAAAAAAAAACTCAAACTTTTTTTCAAAAACTTTTATTTTTGTAATTTTTTCCCCAACCAGTTTCGATTAGCACCTGGTCATCTCCAGAGATGGATATTTACTTCGTGTAAGTAAATGTATGTAAGTATAAATATATAAATAAATATATATATATATATATATATATATATATATATATATATATATATATATATATATATATATATATATATATATATATATATATATATATATATATATATATATATATATATATATATATATATATATATATATATATATATATATATATATATATATATATATATATATATATATATATCCAAACCTGAAGATGATAAGGTGCCTGTCGAAACCGCTAGGAAAAAGTACCAAAAGTGAAAGTGAATATGAAAATATATCATTTTAATAAACGTTCGTTTAAAAGATCTCATTTTGACTGCATTCTACTAGACAAATTTCACCCTTCTTTTGCCAACTCCATGCTTAATTGTAATATATTACGGTTGGTAACGGGACCCTGTTGTGAACTATCAGTTGAGCTTTAATTTTCAAACGCCTGAAGCCTGAAGCGCAGGACTGATCACCATTCTTTTTACGATTAAGATAACACTGTGTCTATACGATGCATAAACTAATTTGCCATTGGGTATAGAAAAAAGTAAAAAATAGGAGAACAAGTACAAACCGTATAAAGATGCCTACGTATTGGAACATTTTTTAAATAAAAAAAGAGAGAGATAAAAGAAGTACCCAATTAAAATCGTTTTTATTTTATTTTTGAAGTAAAAACATATTGTTTGTTTTATTAAAGGTAAAAAAAGATTAAAAAAAAATTATTCTTTGATCGATAGCATTTTATAGTTTTCATGGATGAAATTTCAGCTGGTTATAAATATGATATTGATATTTGAAAAATCTATAAAATACGGCGCTGTCTTGTAAAATTACTCTTATAACGGGATGGTTAGTGCTAATAAACTCGATAACTCGATGGGATGTATTAATTAAGTTTTTAATATTGCGCTTGAAAGCACGTCTATCAAAAAGGACAATCGACATAAAATATAATTATAAAAATATATATCATGTAATAAAAACAACAAATCAAATTAACAGAGTATATGAAATTACCATAAATGTGAATTGACAAATATAGCCTACATTAAAGATTTAGGTAACAAATAGACAACAACTTGAAAAAGGATTTGAAAACTGAAAAATACTACAAAAAAAACTTGCACCTTGAAAACCATATGTAACATCACACAAAGAAAAAAAATAATAACAAAATACTTCGCTTTTTGTCTAAAGTATGGAATTATTCTACAGTATGGAATTATTGGTTGGGGTGATATGAGTAATGCGTTATTCAATAGTGTCATTGTTGCCCTTAAATCAATAATGAAAATAAAGCCTAATGTTCCGAAACAGACTCCAAAGAGGAAATATTCAATAAATAACAACTATGACATTCAAACAACTATTGGCTGAAATAATCCTTACAAATGCATTTTAGAATACGATATTCGCCTTTGTTTAGGATATCTCGACATAGGTGAAGAAGAATATGGGAGTCTGGGTATTGACGGGGCTCAAGACCTCTCATAGGCTGGTTTAATTGATCACTTTATACACGTGTAGCATTTACCATTCTACTCATGATTGACAATCATACCACGCAAATTTCAGAAGTTTTATACATACATGTATTCTTCCGTCGACACCTTCGTTTATATTTAAAAAAATATTTATGAAAGAAGAAATGCGGAAAAGTATTTAGACTCACTCAAAATGTTGTAAATGAACATCAAGTATAGTTTAATAAATATTTTTTTCGAATTCTCTAAGCATTTAATAGATAATGATCACAAATTCAACAACAAATCGTAGAGATACTAAAAATAATTAAAACGATAAGTAAAACACTGCAACATTTTGAAACAATATAAATTCATAAGAGTTAAATGATAGTAAACCCATTATTAACAAAATGACAATAATTAAAGCATCCTCCCTATTGTCTATGTTTTCACTGAAAAGAAAAAGAAAAAATAAGTATAAGAAACAGCTTTTATGTATTAATTTTAAATCAAACACAGATTTTTTGAGTCTACTAAGCTGTATTTTATTAACAAAAAACACATAAAAAATTATATTGTGACAATTGTTTCGCCTTGTTAGGGCATTATCAAACGAATGTGAAGATCAAATGGACTACGGTCCTTATGTAGCTATACAATTCTAGGCGAAACAATTGTCACAATATATTTTTTTTGTGTTTTTTGTTAATAAAATACAACTTAGTAGACTCAAAAAATCTGTGTTTGATTTAAAATTAATACATAAATTAAAATGGAGTTCTACAAATTAAATGCCAAGTCAATAAATAAAAAAGAAACAGCTCCTACTCCCCTCTTCTATCCTCAACGTCCCAAGGCCCGACTCTAAAATTTAGAATTTACTTCACATACGGTGTTCGAAAATCATGGGCAATGCATCAAAATACGTGTCACAAGAGATTTTAAGAAAAAGTGGTATTTACCAAGTAATAATTTAAAATAAAAAAATATATGTTGTGAACTAATGTATCGTTTCATTTCAGTTCAATATCAGACGACGAGTCGAACGGCAAAGACGCCGATGACTTTCAGCGTCCCTCGCCGCGCGACCTCACCGTCCTGGCGTGCGTGCAGATCGTGCTGACGTGCACGACGCTGGCGTGCCAGGCCGCCCTGCTGAACATCGACTGGAGGGCGGCAACCGCCTGACATACGGCTGAGAACCCCGGGACCTCAGGCCAGCCGGAGTCCCGCTCGATCCCAGGAGTGCATAACTTGGAGACGGACAGACCGAGTAGGGTGGCGTGGGTCGTATAGTCCAAAGGAAAGGGGTACTGGAAAATCGACTAGACGAATTCCGGAACGAAGATTTATATATACATATAAATATATATAATAGATCCTGGAAGCAGGGTTGACATCTTTAAGCAGAACAGAAGCATTTCAATGTTTTAAGTACTTTCTTAAATCAAGTGAATTGTTTTATCATTTACGCTGTTCAATTAGACAAGTGAACCTATTTTTCAAAAATAATTCAAAGCGCTACGATAGCGTATTTTGTGTACGTTAAATAAGTGTTTTTATTTCAATCAACTTGTGAAATGGAAATGACTAGGAGGCTAAATAAATATATGAATATCATTTATAAAAAATAAAAACTAATAATCAAATTAAATATAGAAATTCCAACTACAGGTTTTTACTTAAAAAATATGTAAAAATGTCACGTACATAAGTATATATTACTATATAATATTATAAAATAAAAAATAAATACAACTGATTTTTTCACTATAATATTTATTCAATATTACCCTGGACTGGTACCTGAAGCGGAGGGCTGATCACCTTTTCTTCATATGTTAACGATCAAAATAACACTGCGTTAAATTGATGCAGCGTCCTATGCACAATCGGATGCAGATGAGGGTTTAAAGAAGAAATAAAGTAATCTAGAAACTCAAACTATTTTACTAATTATGGTTTGAATGTCATACATCTATGATATCAAATAATTTCATAGGACAAAATTGTATAAATATTTAAAATTACCATCCCTATTTCACCTTCATTGTAATTTATTAAAATTATGAAGTAACCCAGATATAAAGTCTGAATAAATAATCCTATAGAGACGTTTTTAAAACAGTAATAATTTGATTACATTAAAAAATATATACATATTTATACTATCACTCAGTGTCCACAAATACAATGCAGATAAAATTAAAACATACGGCCTTAAACGGAAATATGGAAGACCTAATCTGTATGAATTTACGAAGAGAAAATGTTTTGAGATTTTTTTATATTCCTGTTAAATTCATACCTAACTGTATTTATAATAATTGTGATATTTCGTTTTACTGAACACGATGAACAAACTTTATAAAATAAAACTTCTTTGTTTTAACCACTTTTTATTTTTCATAGGGAAGGCTTTATTATTAAATTGTGAGGTTATATATTTCGGGATCGCTTAGTGTAATAAACAACTTTTAAGAAAATATATATTATATTACGACACACTTTTATATATTTCAATGTAATTTTTTGTACATGTTAGCTTTATTGGCCGTACTCACCGATATCATTTCTTGAATGTTTTTTGCAGATATTTTGTGGCACATTTTATCTCTTCTCCGTCTTATTCCTCTTTGCCGAGGGTCATGACCCTTGCAGAAGCAATGACTCTTCTCCAGTTATCCTTTGGCACATTTTATAAACTTTATAAAAAAAAACTTTGTTTTAACCACTTTCGAATCCCAAAGAGAGTTTATATAAGTGCAAGTTATTTTTAATCGAAATATTTATTAAGTAACGCAATATTAACGTTTAATGGTTACAAGCTTTGTGGTAAAGTAAACATATTGAATGGTTCTTAATTTACATAAATCATTATGAACTCCATCAAAGACGTAACCACATCTTAATATTTGAAGTGTTGATCTCACGATTTGAGTTAGGTCATTTGTGTTCAATTAAACATCGAATTCCCTTGAAAGTCGTAAATTACGAAGTTCCAGTTTAGTGAATCGAAGTAGTACCTCAATCAACGTATTCCCCATTCATGTCAAGCCATAACGTGTGTCGTGTTTTCTGCTAATTAAAGACTAAGAGGTTTCTGGTTTCGATGTCTCTTGTATAAAAACATGCAGAAAAGTTTTTGTATTGACTGTTTCAACCTTAAATATGATCAAAGCCTTAAAAAAATGTATTTATATATATAAATATATATATATATATATATATATATATATATATATATATATATATATATATATATATATATATATATATATATATATATATATATATATATATATATATATATATATATATATATATATATATATATATATATATATATATATATATATATATATATATATATATATATATATATATATATAACGGGGTTCCACTTGTACGTGAAGCCAACAATAAGAATTACACTTGTCTATATTATATATTGATTACACTTCTCTGGCTACGTAGCTTAGAATGCTTACCCTCCTTGCTTGAAGTAATATAAGCGATTATTCACCCTTATTTTTCTTCCATATTCATTCTAGAACTTAAAGCGCAGGGCGGATTATCTTTCTTCAAGTTATAATCGATCATGATAGCAATTAATCGATGTGATCTATGTACCAATGAGTACGAGTATGGGTAGAAGTTTTGCGTATTGTGAATAATGTATGGATACATGGAAGAACAGAACGAACTTTAGAAGTAGGAAGAAATATAGTCTCGTGACTGGGGAACATTAGGATCTGAGTAAGTCTCTTGGGGTGAAATAACTGTCACTAACACAATGTCACGCTGGATACCCATGCCTGAAATGGGCATACAAACATATAAAAGTGACATACTTGTAAAAGAATCTATCACGTCATAAGTCATTACTAAAAACGTATTAATAAATCAATTATTCCATTTTATATACATACAACCTCCGAAAATATGGAAAGACAGCTGGGAGTCGACATCCCAAGAGCGACATGCGGAGGCACAAACAGATCCCTAGGATCTACATAAAGAAGAAGAAAAAGACAACGTAACTGTAGCCACAATCATTATTTTTTTAAAGTAAATCTTCTATACCAATCAATGTTCTTTGTATTTCTAGTCGGTACAGTATTAGTTTGTGGTAAAAGCAGATTAAATCGTTAATGAAAATGATTTCTGGTTTCTAGATAATTGATTTAGCCCTCGAAGTGTTGTTAAAATATTAACGGGGAGTAGTAAAGCGGTAAATCAGATCATTTAGTCATTTTCGATCGGAAGAAGTGAGTTATAACTGGATATACTCATTATAATTGAATCGTGTTTAATCTTTCATCTACAGGATGGTATTGTATTTTATTTGAATAAAATATAACTCTGTTTGCACAAAGCGTAACGTACGTACTAACATATAGAGGAAAGGTATTATGTAGGAGAGGGATTCTAATGTATGTATATACTCTTATGTAAAATTAAGTTTTCTTATATAACGGGTGAAAGCTTTTAATATGAAGGAGGAATAATATAATATTAACATTTTAATATTAAATTGACATTAACACTTTGACTGCCAGTGTCAGCCACCGGTGGCCGACACAAGGAATTTAAATCGCGTCTCGACAGCCCCCGGAGGCTGACACTTAGTTCCTTATATTGACTTTATATGACAATATAAGGTACAAAGTGCCAGCCTCCGGTGGCCGACGAGACGTAATCAAAATGCTTTGTATTGTTTATTGATTCGGCATTAACTTTGCGGAATGACATAAATGTGTAGTGAAAAAAATGTGTAGTACTGGCTGTCAATGTGTTAAGCTGTTTTTTGCATTTAATAATGATAAAACATCAAATAACAATTTTCGGCCAGACAGATTATATCGTATAATCCTAATCTCCTGGTATTTTTTTTTTCACAATTTATGGGCCTCAATTTTTTTTTCTGTAAACCACCGATGTTTTTTAATGAAAATATTATTTTTTAGTATCGCTTAAAAGAAAATTATTTTATGCATTATTCGAACAACGTTTCTTGAAAGTTTTATTGACATTAAAAAAAAAAAATTCTTTTAACGTAGTTATAAATTTTCTGAAGCACCCTTTTCTTCAATATTCTGAAGAATTTCAGAAAGCCATTTATAAAAGTATATAAGGATCTAAGATGTTATTTGTGAAAATATGGACATAAATATCCGATAAACCACAATTTTAAAACTTTTTTCCTCTGTCAATGGTAAAATAAGCTAGACGTGTTAAAATCATATTATGAATATCATTTACAAAATAATGTATTTTTTGAAAACCAAACTATAATAATACATACTGTTTTGTATTTTAAAAGTGTCGTTAACAGAAATTTGGTAAAAAGTCATTAATTTTTCGGATAATGTTTCACAATTTATCTAAAAATCCTTTGATAAAATCCATAACTACAACGTTGGAGAAGTAATTGGTTTCCATAAGAATATTAGTTTTTAGTCATTTAATATTTCTCATAAAATATGATAGTTTGCGCAAAAGATATTAGAAAGTAACAGCGTCAGTAAATGTCGATAAATAAAAATCCTATAACCAGAATGATTGAACTTTAGAGTTCATTAAGTGAAAATCTAACATGAGAACAAATATTTTTTTTGAGAATATGTAAAATTGATATTGTACATAAACAGTATGATGGTATGGGTAGGTAGTTTTTTTTTAAACAACCCTAATATTAAGTTTTAAATTTAAATAGCAAACCAATGTCGATTCAGAATATTTTTAGAAATTTATTTAACCATTAATTCTTTCCTTACTTATGATATTTATAAAAAAGACAAATAAAATGTTTACAAACATATTGTTAGAATTCCATTAAACAGATTTCGCTAACTAATTACCATAAAAAGAAAACAGTTTTTTTTTAATACTTTTTCTTTTTTTACCCTTATCTACTACTAATGGCGCAAAGGGCTCTGCATCGTATTGACGAAGTTTTATCTTGATCAATACAAGAAGGAAATATTATCAATCCTGCGCATCAGGTACCAGTCCAGGATAATATTTAAAAAAAATTACGTGAAAATCACTTTTATATTTTTATTTTGAACCCCACTAGAAATCGCACCCGGCATACTGACACTACAAAGACGATTAACTATTTGAATAATAAAATAATTTTGAAGATTGATTAGGTTAAATAATATTTACACAAGAAGTAATAAAAATTACTGATTTTCATTAGTTTACTAATGATCTCGTTTGCTATTTTTTTATTTTAAAAATATTAATAGTTTTTTAATACCTGTTTATTAAACACATACGAGTTTTTAAAAATTTGATGGAGGATTCATACGATAATCATACAGTACTTATTAAGAATCAATACAGTACTGCTTGCGATGCTTTTTAATAAACTGCTTTTCTTAAAAAAAAAACACACATATTTTACGAAAATATAAATCGATAACCAATATTAATGAAATACAGCTGATACACATCAAGAAAAGTTATATTGCAATGTGTAATCAACGGCTTGAAAAACAAAAAGATTACTAACCAATTTCAAATGCGTCTTCTAGAAAACCACCAACACTTTGATTTTGTGTGTGTATTTAAAAAAAATCTTAGTAACCAAATATTTAATTATTTCTAATAAGTGTGTATATTTTTTTCTTTATGTAAGCCTTGATTATGGATAAGCAACTATGTAAAACATAATCATCATTAATGTTGTAAAATGATCTTAAAACATGAAATCGAAAAAAAATGTGCAATGAAAAAGACATTTTACTTCTGCAGCTCAGTTTTAATAGTTTTTCTTAGAATTGTATATAATATGAATAACGATTTTAAATAAAATAAGAGTTATAACATGTATATATAATGGCAATTACCATATCCTGTAAGAATTCAGTATTTTTTTTTAAACTTAAAAGTTTGTTTTATGGTGTTTTTTTAGTGGGCAATCTTTGCCCATTAAAAAAAAACCCATAAATTTAACGGATTGCTTTCAAAATCATCTGAAAAGTAAAAAACAACCCTTTTGTTATAAATGTTCATCTAAATAAATAACTTAAGAATGTTTCATTGACTGATTTGGCATTTACTTTGTGGAATAAGACCACTTTCGAGTTTATCAATGAAAGCACGACTAGTTACCAGGAACTACTGATGTTCTCATCAACAAGTGAATATACAAACTAGTATTTATTAGTCATAATCCAATTACACCGTTGGATCATGAGCCCTGGAATAAACATTTTTTTATACATTGATGAAACTGTTTACCGAATATAAACCGAACACATTAATTATCCAATCTATATAATGTGCACAAAAATTGGTCAATTATCATTGTTTGTTGATGCGAATAGTTATAACGAATGTACAATAATGTATTGTGTAAATAATGTAAAATATAATTTAATTACATATAACATTTGTATTATATTTATCTTTTACTTATAAAAATAGTATATGTCGTTAACAAAGCGTAATTGAGTAGTTCTTTAAAACAAATTTAATAAGGAGAACGCGGAAAAAAGGGTCATAAGCACTTTTTAAATTGGAATTTTGTTGGACCGTTACGATGCTTAGTTACGTTAAAAATTGGCTCAACATAAAAAAGAAATGTTGATTATAATAAATTAGAATTCATAAAAATTCATATCCTTTATCCAGATTATACTAATAATATTTATGTCGTTCATGTAAATATAAAAAAAAAATTATCAGGTTTAATTTTATTTTATTTTTTTTGCTGAATTTAGAACCGTGTATTGTAATTCTATTTAAAATAACAAAAAAAACTATACAGTTTTTTGTTACTTTTATTTGATTTGACCGGTGACGAGGTCTCGTAGTCGGCAACGACGAAACTCGATCACTGTTCAAATAAAATACATGTGTAGTTTCTTATTTTATTTTATGTAAAATGCAGTTCCACCAAGATATGGTGTGTCAGTACAAAACTTATAGTAAACGTAATTTGTACCATGCATTGTAAGGTTTTTATAAAAATAAAAATAAATTACGTCATATGCAAACGATGATTTTTTTGATAAATAATTATATGGCGTTTTTCTGTATCTGCATCGTTTGCAGAATAAAATGTTTTTGCTAAGAACCGTCAATTTCATTCATTCAATAAGGATCACTTCAAAAAATAATATACTTGACATATCTTTATATCTTCATGTACCATATAAAGGTATGATATTTTATTTGTACACATTTCTTTTATATAATATTTCCATATAAATACCAAGTGTTAGTTAATGTATGCTGTATAATACTTGCTGATTCATGTAAATACTATATTATCAAATTGTAAACTATTGTTGTGTATATTTTCTATAATAAACCACTGAAATTTATATAAAGTTTTTTTTACTTATTAACATCCTTAAAACACCGATTTGAAAATCATTACCGTACACACATACACACACACACACACACATATATATATATATATATATATATATATATATATATATATATATATATATATATATATATATATATATATATATATATATATATATATATATATATATATATATATATATATACACATCGTTGTCGTACAGAAGAAAGTGACCAACTAACAAAACGTAAAATGTTCAGGAGGGCCATTTAAGTCGCGGTTAGTCATTTTTAACATGTCAATATATCCAAGTTTAAAATCATAACTTCCAAGTTAAAAATCACTTTGGAATTTTTTCACGGCAATATTAAGCTACTAAGACATCAAATAGTCAATTATCACGTTTTTGTAAAAAATGCACTTGGTCACTTTCTCCTGTATCACTACGATATATAAAAATAAAATACGTTTTTTGTGTACATACTAGGTGGCATGGGATTAAAACTTTTGTATAAAATTCACGTTTTTCAGAAAATTCAGGTAATGTTTTGTTCTGCTAAGGATACACCAAATAATTCAATTCTCCGGCTGATTTACAGTCAGGTTGACTTTTTTTACGTTCGTTACGATTGTTGTATCCGCTTCTAAACATTATTCGCTTGTACTACGCTTGTTTAATACCGTAATTCCATTTTTTAATATTCTCTTTCTCATACATCTCCGCATAAATCAGTTATGAAATTTAAAATCGTTGTTTTCTATCCCGAACAAAGTACTTGCTTTGAAAGTTTTATTGAATTTCACAAGTTTTATAGGAATAAATGCGGTTCAAATTTTTGTCCCACCCCAAATAAAAACTTTTATAATCAAAATCATACTAATTGACATTTCCTTGTAAAAGTTTTTAAATCCTCTCACTCCCGATATCGTTTTGACGTTGATCGGCAAATCTTTTGATTAAATATTCCTATAATATATTCTATCTAGCATAATGGATTTCATCAGTCAGTATTTTTAAATGTGGTTGATATCCATGATCAATTAAATTACCAGATATTCAACACAAAAATATTATTTCATGATATAATATTTATTAACTTAAATTTTCTTAATTAGTACTAAAAATAAAAAAAAAATGAACTATGCATTTGAATATTTAAAGATTTAGCATTAGTGTGTAATAATACGGCTTGTTCCGAGAAATAAAGAATTTTTTTTTTGACATCTCAACATGGATGAAGAAAAATATGGAAGTCTGAGCATTTCCAGGGCTTACGACCATCATAGGCTGGTCAAAAAATGATGTTTAAATAAGTATATAACTACTCATATATATCACAGCATGCAAACAATTGTTTCCATGCTGTGATATATATGAGACAAAGAGACGGGTACGTCTCGAAACCGGTATACATAAAAATCTCAGTGAGTGGTAATAAACTAATATTACTAACATTTTTGTAAAAAAATAAATAAGTAAAAATGACTAACCGCAAAGTAAATACTTTAAATATTAATAATATTAAGAATAAAGTAAAAAATAACTCCTAATTGGTGACAATTTGGACACATTTAAAATGTTGTATCGTATATAGATATTCTCATCAACAGGTTTAAAATATATATATTTTCATCTGTTGATGGGAGAATTGTAGTTCTGAAAACTAGTGTTAATGTGAACAAATCAATAAATGGTTTTATACAAGTGTTTTATTTTTAAATTTTGATAACTATGTATTTCTCCTTAAATTTACCTTGAAATATATATTATCTTTTTTTCTTATCTTACGTGTCTTATATTTAAAAAAATAATTATATACCAAGTAATTCCAACGAAAATTTCAGAATTTTATCGAAACCAATACTTATGAAAGCTAATACAACACACGCTTGCTAGTACTTATGTAATAGGATTGTGGGTAGCAAAACAAATAGGTGAGATGCTCTCAGGCAACATGAGACCAAATTAAACATTGTAGTTAGTTTATTTTACTACCTTTAAATAAAGTGTTTCGAGTTCTTCCTAACTAGCAAAATAATTGAAAGGATTCGTATCACAATTCGGATTTCTAACGAGTTTGTGGCTTTTTAAACATCTATAGTTCTCAAATTCGAAATTGTATGTTAAAGATAATAACCAAATATTATAACCAGCATAACCAAGTTTCTTACAATTTAACAATCAAACCCCTATGGGTTCACCCTTGCATTTTTAAATGCAAAGTTCCAGGATCGTTTATGTACATAATTCCAAGTTTAGAAATTAATTCAAATCCAAACCACACAAACATCGGATCACAAGTCAAGCTCGAAACAGAATAACAATTTTAGGTTTAGGGGTGTATTCTGTTAGTTGTACAAATATATATTTTTGTGTTTCATCTGGCCATACTTAGATAATGTGTTCTACAATATTTTTCAATAAAACGTGACTTCATTTGCCAGCTTATCGAAAATTACTTACAAAGAAGGAAGAAATTTATCGAAATCTACATATTTTAAGGAATTTAATAATTTATTACATAACTTGAAAACACCAACATAGGAGTTACTTACTTAATTTCTTAAGCCTTCTTCTTGTGTCCAGTATTGAACCAAGGCCTTCCTCTTAGAATTCTACAGTTTTTTGTTGGACGTGATTCTTTTCCAGTTCATGCCTGCCACTTTTTTTAATCTCTTCAGACAATCTTAATGGCCTACCCACGTTTCTGCGAGCTGTTCTAGGCATCCAGTCAGGGCCCCATTTTCTTCCATCTATCGATTGATTTCTGCTTATTATTTTAACAATAAAAAGGTCTCAACATATGTGACTGTAATGTTGGAAAATGTAGGCAGGTCTTTGAGATTGATGACAAAAATAAAGTAATATTACTGCTGAAATTGAAAAAGGAAGTTGTAAGGGTATATTTTGGGACACCATTATTAATTTATCAAAAGAGAAAAAATATAGAAAGCAAGAAGTACAGAAAGATCTTACGGAAGTTACAAAAATCATTTAAAAGAAATGAAAGACATCACGTTATTTTTATAAAAAAAAATAAATTGCCTAAGCATAGTTTGGTGAAAGTCATTGTTTCTATTTGGAGTTTGGTATTAAGTTGATACTTAATTGGGATGTTTTGTAGAATATTTACAAGTAGGGATGGCGAAATGCTACTTGTTCACAAATGTAAGTACTAGATTTTTTAAATTACGACTATGACAAAATTAAGTTATAAGAATACCTCGGATCTCAAACACAACACAACACTAAATGGTGGATAAACATTCTAATTATCAGAATAGTCACAAATACTTCAGTTTGTTTTGGAAATTAACCTCTGAATACTCACTAATTCTCTTAGGGAAGTACGTAATTTTCAAGCCAAATAAATATATGTTGATATATATACAGCATATCGGGTATGTCCAATTCCTTGTTCACAAGTATAGGTTTTTCCACATTGGAGTTATTTAACATTTTGACATCAATACATAGATGAAGAAGAATACAAAAGTCGGGGTATTTATGACCTGTCATAAGCTAGGTAAGTGACTAATTTATACACGTATTACATTCACCATTCTACACATAATTGATAATCAAGCTACTCAAATTTTCATAATAAAACATTGATTTTGGAAGCTAATCAGCAGATAGGATGGTAAAGATAGCATAGGTAAATATGAAAAATACAACAAAAATACTTACAAATATTCATACTTATTTTTTCATCTTTCCAACTACCCCACGACGCCTATCTATTTGGAATAAGACAACATATTTACAATGCCAAAATTAAACGAATTAGTTTGTGACATATTAAGCTCCCTTAACGAGTAAAACAACAATATCACCCATTCATCACAATGAAGAGGGTTATTTTTATTAGATAAAATCAGTAAAGGAAAATCTAGGGATTCACAAAATTCCTCTTACTCATATATATGAAGTTATTGGAAATCGTTTAAGAAAACATTTTGGCCATGAAAGAATTTCACTTAAACGCACGTGGTTTTTCCTACATATTTATTTTGCAAAATGTTTCAATGGAGGTAAGATTTCAAATCGTACAAGTTAACGTAAGGTATAAGGTAACGTGTCCTAGAATGTTAATATTTTTCTATACTCTAAAATTCCAAATTTCACTATTAATCGAGAAAAAATAATTAACATGAATCGTGCTGCTGAAAAAGGATCACGTACTAGGTGGATTTTCCATTAAACGAAGATTTTCAGCTATAAGACTGCACTTCTGCACTTGTAAATATTACACCTGCATAAAGTGATCACTTAAACCAGCGTAAGCCTCATATTTACTTAGGTTTTAATATTCTTATTCATCTATGTTGAGATGCAAAAACATAAATTTTAATCAAATAATAAAAAAAAATATCCAAACTTCGATGATTAACATCATCTTTGTTAAGATTCCAACAAAACCTTGATTTTGGTATTTGAAACAATTCATGAATTATTTTCATAAGAAATTCTACCTGCTTTTGTTGTGGTTTAGAACTATGAATCATGTTTAGACGGAAGTGTATCTCCCTGCTTTAGACGTGGGAAATTTCAAAGCTTATGATATTATTTAAACTTGTATGCATATCTGACGTAGAACAATATTACTTGTAGGAAATTGCATTCTAGCTTAATTTTGCTCGAGGAACTTTGAACCACTTGGCAAACGGGCAAACCCAAGACCATTAGTGGAGCAGACTGCAAATACTAAAATTAAACACACATACTTTTAAAACCAATAAATAATATTATAGTCCTGGTATAAATGTAGACTGAATGCTGTCGATTTTTTAAAGGAATGTAGATCTTAGTGCAAAATAGTAGTAAATGAGAAAATTTTGGAATAGATAAATGATTTCGTATATTTCGGCAGTATATTTTCTAGGAATGAAAATAATGATAAAATTACATTAAGAAGAGTAAATACTGAAATCAGTAATAGTGATTGAAATCTAAACTGGCCGGAGTCATTGTTCCAATCCTAATATTATATATGGATGTGAAACACGGCGTTGCAAAAAGAAAAATGAAATTAAACTGAATGCAGTCGAAACGCTATCTTTCAGACAATAATTATTATAATTACATATTACTATTAAAGGTGTATATTAGATGTTCGAGTGGTGAAATAGGGAAAGAATGCAAGGCTGAGATAAGCATCATTGATAAAATTAATAAAGGTGTGTTGAGATGGTTTGGCATGTAAATCGGAAGAGTGAAGAAAGAACAGTTGAACAAATTTATTACGAGAATATAGTTGGAAATTGACGCAGAGAAACTCCGAAGAAAACTTTGCATGATCAACCACTTCGAATACTTGAAAGTGGTCAGGTCAGGAGATGAAATATCGGCGGGTATGTTACGAGAAGGCGCATGTACTCGTATATAAGAGGCGAAGATTGTTTGCAAAGACAGAGCCGTGTGGCATTGTAGTCATTCTGCCTACCTTTTAGTGTAGCAGCGTGTTAGTTACTTAGTTAAATAATAATAATAAAATAATAATAAAACCCTTATCTGCACCCCAATGGTGCATAGGGCACTGCGTAATACAAACGCAGTGTAATCTTGATCATTACACATGAAGGAAAGGTGATCAGCCCTCCGCTTCAGATACCAGTCCAGGATAATATTGAATAAATAGTACAGTGAAAAAAACACTAATATTTATTTTACCCCCCCCTGGGAATCGAACCCGGGACCTCCAGAACGGTAGCCGAGCGTGCTGACCATTACACTACGGAGATGGATAGTTAAATAAGCGTGTTTAAATACATTTCATCAATGTGTGCAAAAATTTCAGACATTTAAGAATAATTGAAGTAAATAAGTCTGGAATAATTCATTAAAATTTACAAAAATCTGATTCTTAAATGTGGCATTATACTTTTTAAAAAAATATATAATTTGTAAGTGAAGCACTAAGTTTGTGATTTTTCATTTTATAATTAAAACGTAACTTTGTTTTAAAATCACTCAAATTTATAGTAATTTTAAAACAAAGATACATTTTGATTATAGAAACATTTATTTTGAATTTTGAAATTACGAGAATATGCGTAGTTTGAATCAATTGATGGTTCCGATATATTTATACCTTTTTTACCAGTGATCGAATTATACTACGAATGTATTTTTTGTGTTCATATATACCTACCGCAAAAACCCTCATACGGAAACAGTATATTTCGAGAAATAAAAAAAATATTTTATGGAAAAAAGGGCCGTGAAGCTATTTTCCCGCCATTCAGTCAATACAAATCGAAAAAGTTTGGCGTATACCGATAAATTTATTGTTCCGTAGAACTCACATCACAAATACGGAATTCGACATAGGAATCCGCTGTATCAATTCATTTAACGAATTCCGAAAACAAAACAAAAAAAACTTTTGAAATTTCAGGGCAATTCCTAGGTACCTACGTATTCACTCGTAAGAATGTACATATACTCGTATATTTAGGGGAAAATATGTTAGGGGTGTAAAGCGTTGTAAAAATAACCTTTTTTGATTTAAATATTTTTTATTTAAAAGACTTGTGTAAGACCACTTTTGTGCAAAAAAAAACATTTTGAAATTCCGTAAATAAAACAAACAAACAAAACATTTAAATTTCAGGGCATATCGTAAAAACCTATGCTTAAATTTGTTAGATTGTAGATATATATTTATGACAAAATACATATGTTGAGGATATAAAGAGTAACAAAAAAACTAGCAAATGTTTATTTTAATTTAAAAATAAAACACTCCTTTACGACCACCTTTGTGGAAAAAACTTTTTACATTTCAGGACATTTCGTGGTCACTTACTATAAACGTAAGAATATACAAATATATTATAGGCAAAATAGGTTTGAAATAAGAAGGGTTATAACAAAAAAATGTATTAAAATGAATATAAAAATAAAATATGGGAATTTGTAATTTTTTTAAATATCAGGATAGAATGACTAAGAAAATATATGTGGCGAATGCGAGAGGGAAAACAGAACGAGGACGACCGAAAAAGACTTGGCACGATCAGATCAATCAGAACCTAAAATCTGGCGGTGTCAAAAGTCTGCGTAATCGGAGGGCATGTATGACTAGATGTATGGATGTGAAGGAGGCGAGGAGTGTATGTCAGGACAGAAGAGTGTAGCGTTCCATCCTCTCTGCCTACCCCTGCGGGGAAACGGAGTGATGGTAGTAGTAGTAGTAGTACATATTCTTAAGAAAAAACGCATATATTAGGGAAAAAATAGGTTAAGGATAATATAATATAATGGCTTACAACAAACGAACATTTATTTATTTGATATAAAAATAAACCACAAAAACTATGTATACACAAATGTATATTTAAATTCATGGATGCTACAGAAAGATAATATGATTTGAGGGCATGACCTTGATGACGTTGTAAATGATAGAAGGACCTACAACGAGGACGAGAAGAACTGACCCCAACAGTCTACAAAGACGATAAGTTGGGTTAGAGCCAGGAAGAAGAAGAAGATATACAGTATATAGTACAGTACATGGACAGTACTGTGGTAATATGAATTTCCAACCTAGTTTACTCGACTTTTTAAAATAATCTGTTCCCGAAAATAAAATTGATGGTTTTCTGTTGAAAACACAAAATCTTGATTAGCATTTTGTGTTGTGTGAAAGGAATGATTGAAGAGCCCACATACTGAATGCTATTCACTCTCTCGAGGCTGAAGGATTAATTTTCTGCGACGTTAAACTCATTAGTGAAACCCTTCGCAGAAAATCACAAATTTGACGGTTTAATTAAGATATTCATCTCACATGAGACGACGAATCACGAATGACAATTTATTTTAGTAAACATCACTCTAATGCCTTCTTTAGAGGTCAGTCTATAACGACATTTAATCTGGGCTACCACTATTCTAACAAATTTAAACTTACCTTGACCCAGACCTTCTCATTCAAATGAACATAAAACAAAGTTTGTTTATTTTAGTGTAACTTAAAACGAGACCCAAATTATAACAAATTCATTTATACATATAAAAGTGTAACGACTAGAACAATTTCACATTTATAATTGCAGTTGATAATGTCAAATATTTAGCAATCGTCAAAGATTCGAATATATAAGGGGATAGTAACATTGACAATTTAACAAAAAAAGTGAAAAAGCTTGTCTTGGTGTTAACACATTTAGAAACATTCTGAGAATATATTTCTCATTTTGTCAGAGATAAGAATAATATTGTGTAATTGCTTATGGGTGGGTATATTTTTAAAACGCCTTTTTACTGTAATGGCAGCACCATCTGTTAAACTTAACTGAAATACACGCAATACTAAATATTGCCTGTGACAGGCAGCGTGATTTTTGACAGCTCCTAAAATATTTGCGTATGAAAGATTAGAAATGAGTGCATTCCCTTTTTTATAAGCTTTATAAAATTAAATAACTTTGTTTTAACCACCAAAAAATGGTTGAAACAAAGTTATTTAATTTTATAAAGTTTATAAAATGTGCCACAAAGTATTTGCGGTAAACTTTCAAGAAAAGCTTTCTTGAATCTTTCTCTTTTGTTTATTCTTTATTTTACCAGACATAGCTACACGTGAATGGTTGCAGCTATATATTTGATTATAATATTTATAAACATATAAATATTATAACTAAAGACATTTTCTTACATAGGCACAAAATGACACTCTTTAGAATGAGGATCTGTTAATGTTCCTCAATAGTCCGGCCACTCTTGATGAGTTTTCTCATCACAAGAGCAAAGGCGGAAAAGTTCCTTAATAGCTTAAGTTCGGTTCCTTAATAAATTGGTCGAAGATAATCCCTTCTATACCCTACACAGAAGAAAACCAGGTAGAACCAATCCTTTTGATTGAAATAAAAGCCTTTCACATCTTGTACTTTATGAAATAAAATGATGAATTATATTTAAAAATGAAATACTTGTATATGACAACTTTTGAGTTTGTTAATGTTAACACGACTAGTTTTGAGAACTATGGATAATTTCACAAAAAATATGATCCGTTTTTTTTTTATTTTCATTCCGTGGTTATTTAAATATAAAAATGGATTACATGTGAGACCTTTTGCACACTTTTTGGTCAAATTAATGTTAATACGACTAATGCCTATTTTCACCTGTTGACCAGAAAACATATGTCATTCTCTAAACTAGTCGTGTTTACATCTTTAATCTCAAAAGTGGTCTTATACAAAAATTTAATTTAATTATTATTATTTTTTAATTACTGTGTTATTCCACAAAGTTAATGCTAAATCAATCAATAACATATAATGTGGTAATTTTTTAGAAGAAAATAATTATTTATTTTTATTTATTTTTATTATAAAAAAGAGAAATATTTGTGATTTTATTATTTACAAAAATACTTAAATTTCGTACTATTTCTGTGAGACAAAGTGGCTTATTACAAATAGATATCAAATTGTGGCAGAGTAGGTTAAACCCAGAAACTCTGAGTGAGCGATATGTGTATGTATTTTAATTGAGTAATTTTGTTCTTAATTCCTGGATATATGCAGTACACGTTGTCCTCTACATATGTCTTTGATATAGATTTTTCAATTCGAGTCACTCGGCCTCTCTTATTAACTATCTAGGAAGGTTTTTTGCCTTCAGCGCGTAACACCACGACGCGTGACATCCTTCTGAATAATGACAGACACGCGGGATAGAGCTTCATCACTCATTCTCATCACATGTACCACTCACGTAATGCATGAGATTTTGATAAACTTTATCTGGAGTTAATATGTATAAACTTCATATGCCCAAAGTTTCTTAGTATCAAAAACTACTAGGATTCTCCTGATCAAACATGATAAGAAAATAAAATATTTACGAAAAAAACGTTTTGGAGATTTTAATCATTCAACGAAGGGATAATTTATTAATAAATATATAGGAATATTAAGGAATAAAATACAAATTAAAAGGATGTACTTTGATATAAATGTTTTATTATTTTTTGATTTGGTATTAACTCTGTTGATTAACAAGTTGATTATTAAATATTAAACACGTATATTTTACTACTTATTGAGTTTAATTTAATTTTCACGACTTGTTTCGAAAACTACAGATGTTTTATCGACACGTGATTACAAATTGATGTAATCACTTGTCACGAAAACATTCTTTGTTTTCGAAACTAGTCGAGTAAATAAAACTCAATAAGTGGTATAGTGTTTCGTTTATTGAGTAAATACTTTTGATCAAAATATTTATTTTAAGTTTTTGCGAAAAAATATTAAGAAAGGTGTGTTCAGATAGTTTGGGTTGTGAATCGAATGAAGTGAAGGATTGGGTGAAAAAATAACAGTTTAACAAAGGCGAAAAATCAGCAATCGCCAAGGCACTCGGTATTGCACACCTGTACTCTTGTAAGCTTGTATAACACACAAGACACTTAAAATTCGTAAATAATCCATTTAGAAAGTTATCAATTTCCAACCAACATTTACTTATAAAAGAATATTGAATAAAGCCTCTATTCTGTATGTAGGATGTAGTAAGGATGGGGAAAATAGATGTGAAAAATACATCACAAACACCAAAGCCAATTGTAATAAAAATTTGTTCGATATTATCTAGTTCTTTTCGTGATTTGCAGGAATCGAACCTGCGACGCCAGTTTCGCAGGCAAGCGTCTACCCAACTAAGCCACGGTGACTTATTCTCAAGTTACCGTATTAGAGTATTATTAATCACTGTAAGTGCTTAATACCTCTGTTCTTAATTCTCTTCTCCATTCTAAATGCCTCTTTTTAATGTACCGTACCGATAGAAAGTTTAATAATACTGAGTTCTCCTCGCGGTTCATTGAGAATATTAAAATAGTCGAAGTTATGGAGGAAAGTTTATTAATTAAAGTTCATGAGTACGCCCAAGGAATTTGTATCATGATTGATAACGTCTTGAAGCGAACCCTGATCCAACTCCGATGTCAAAAGATTATCGCCAGCAGGAATATGACAGGAAATGAAAAAAGTTCCGTTCCACAAATTGGGATAAGTCATTCCACTGTGCTGGAATAATTGATCGAACTTTGCGGAATTTTATAGGTGATTAGCGAAACTCTGCCCCTAGTTTTATGATCAAAACTACGGATATTGTATGAATTAGTGCCAAATTACTGTGAACGACAGAAAGCGTTTAAGCGCTGATTACGGCGTTCGATTATATCGTGTTTCGTTATGCTACGAAAAGCTTAGATCATTTAGAACAGGATTAATGGTCAATTATTATAAATTATGGGTGATTTTATGAACGCTTTTTTTCGGAGTCTGAATATAACTGCATAGAAAATTCAGGTATGAGATTCGTATAGAATTAGTTAATGAAAAATGAAGATCTTTAAATGTCAAAAAGTTATTGTACTTCTTCTAACCTTTATCAGCACCCAACAGTTTCAAGTTCATTTATTGTTAATTACTATTTCGGTTATTTTTCAAACCCTTATGTACACCCAATGGTGCATAGGGCACTACATTACATAAACGCAGTGTTATCTTGATCTTTAACACATGAAAGAAAGGTGATCAGCCCTCCGCTTCAGGTACCAGTCCAGGATAATATAGAATTAATATTTGAGTGAAAAATCGATTATATTTATAACCCCCCCCGCTGGGAATCGAACCTGGGACCTCCAGTCCGGTGACCGACCGTGCTGACTATTACACTACGGAGGCGGACATTCCATTTTTGTTCACTCCTTAGGAAATAAATGTTTCAGAATAAATGTGGTGAGTATTAATATTCTTAAGTAAATAACAACAGTGTACATATGTATTTGATTAATAAAACATTTTATTTGTGTTCAATAATATCTTTATATACTTAAACAAAGCTATCCCTTATTCGATATTGGAATATTGTTGTTAATCTAAGCTTTATCGTTAGACAAACATCCCATGAAAGTCAATTTCATTATAAGATTATTAGTTTCATTTCCAATAAAGGTTGTTCGCGCGAAACGTAATTCTACGTTTGTAGGGAATGTTACTGAACGAACATTCTGGAATGCATATAAGCGTAAACTTTTCACTTAAATCAGATATAACAACAAAAATAAGAAATAAAATTATTAATATTAAACGAATACGGATTATATTATTTTTAAAACAAGGATAAAAGTTGACTGAATGAAAATTGTCATGACAGAAAATGCGTGAATCGTCAATTTCAAGTTCGTAAAGTTAAAGCGAAGTAAAGAGTTGGCAAAACGAAGATGAAAATAGACTGAATGTAGTCGAAATGCTCTTCGACAAATCACTCACTTATTTCAAAAACGTCATATATTAAAAAATCGACAATTTTTAGTTACGTTCATATTTCCGTAATGCTTAGAAAATGTACTATATCCCAGCAAAAGCGGTATTAATTATATATTTTAAATTTAATATTTACCCGCTACAGGGCAGAAAGTGTTGTTTTTGCATTTTGAAGAAAAGGTATTGTTTAATATTTTTTTTAAATAAAGTAATTATTTTTCAAATGGAGAAAAACCTTCAGGTTTTACCTTAGAAGATCTGTTGCACAGTAAAAAGTTTAATTAGTGCCATGATATTTATTTTTAATACGTTTTATTATATTTCTAAACTTTAAAAACGATCTCTTGAAAAATCAAGTTTTTTGATATACTTATGACGTTGTTGAAAGGAGTGAGCGAAATGTGCGGCAAAAAGAAGTATGAAAGATTTTTAAATGATGATTTAAGAAAATAATGCAAGGGTGCGATAAACAATATCGATAAAATTAAGAAAGATAGTTGAGACGGTTTGGGCATGTGAAATGAATGAGTTAAGAAAGTACAATAAAACGAATTTAAGAGTCAAATATAATTAGAAATAGAAGCAGAGGAAGACAGAAAAACTCGGCATGATTAAGTGTTTCAAATACTTGGAAGCGGTCAGGTCAGGAGTTGAAATAATCGGCGGATATGTATGAGGAGATGCATGAATGCGGAAGAGTGAAGATTGTTTCCAAAAACAGACTGGTGTGGTTTTCTATTCTCTATGCCTGCGCATGCAGTAAGTGGGGTGATGGTTAGTTAGATTATATTATTGCTTTTGCATCAACTGTCATACGATGAAGTCACCAGGTCTTAGTATGCGATTTGGCATTTTGAAAATAGTAAAATCTAAAAATCAGGTTATGACGATGTTTTATTTTCTACTATTAGAACCTTTTATTTAATTTTTAAAAAATATATTTGTGTTTTATTATTTACACAAAAATTTCAATTTCATACTATTTCTGTGAGCCTGAGCGGCTTATTATTAGATATAGGTATCAAATTGTGGTAGAGTGGGTTCGAACCGAGAAACTCTGACATAAGAGTCCGCGACACTAACCATGGGACCACAACCTGAGACATATGTGATAAAAATGTATATCTACACGAAATTTTAAATTACAAATTACCATTGTGTTTGGACGATACGTCGATATTTCAAATCCGAACTAAATTGAAGCTATTAATTAGAATTTTCGAAAACTTCACCTCATCAGTGTGTTTAAACTGTCGTAAACATGACCTTTTACCATATACTCATGAGCATGATTAATTTAGAAATGTGGTTCTAAAACTTTTTTAGCGACGACCACATTGAAAATCTAAATATTTTACGGAAGCCTTAATCAAACAAACCTAGTTAAATGTTTATTATTTTAAATTATTATACTTCTAAAATTAAAATGATCCAAAAAGGTACATTATACACTACTGATCTCTTAAACAGTACAAAAATAACGCTCAATATGTTTGATCTTTCCATTTTTTCCCTTTCTCTCGTCCCTCTTCCAGGTGTTTTCATAAATTTAAAAAGTAGGTACTTATTTTGTGTAACTTTTTTACGTGAATAACTTAATTGATGTTACTATTTTGTGAAATTACCAAATAAAAAAGGCAATCAAAGATTATGAAAAATAATAATACAATGCATAAAATAATACTGTAAATTTATGAAAATGTTTTCTTCTGATAAAACTAAAAGAATTTGTACTATTTTTTAATATTTTATTTTGTTTGCTATGTTTATCTAAGCATTATTGTATATGTTTTATGCTGCTTATTGTGATGGATACCTCGAAGAGGCCTTGATCTTTGAGCACACTATGAGAACCGCTGGAAAGGTAATTTTGATCATAAAAATTATCATGAAAAAATAACTAAAGTTTTGATAAAAACAGAGAAATATATGTGTTTTTATTGTTTACACAGATATTTTAATTTAATACTATTTCTGTGAGCCTAAGCGGCTCATTATTATATATAGGTATCAAATTGTGGTAAAGTGGGTTCGAACCGAGATACTCTGACTTAAGAGTCCGCGACACTAACCAAGGGAACACAACCCGACACAAATTGTATGTATTTCTTCAATGTTAAAGACGGCATGCAGAAAAATAATATGTGAAAACAATACATATTATTGTTTTCTCATATTTTGTAACCTGTACATCACATCACATACAACCTGTGTGAACGTCAAAATTTTATTGGATGTATTAATTGACGGAATTTTGGGAAGGTCTTTTATAAAATTATTATGTTAACGTGAACATAGTTTCAAGTTGAAAGACAGTAACAGGAGTGAAGAGCTTATGTAAGTTCCATAAATCATCGCTTCAAGTAACAATAACCCCAGAAATTATGGCTTTTTGAGTGTTGGAGTTCTCTAACTAAATTATTCTGTTTTGTAGGGTAAGTCTGAAGAGATTTGTGTTGAACAGATAAAGGTAGTTTATTGGTTTTTTTTCTGATATATATTATTGCAGTGAGTTATTCGTTTAGCCTTTATTTGATATTTTAATGATAAATTATTGGATTACGGTATACGGATTAGGTATTATTTGTACCTCGATTTTTAAATTTATTTCTCAAATACTGAATGTGTATGTTGATTAAGTCCCTAAAGTAATCAATTTTGATACATTTTTGTTGAAATTCATTTTTTAAAGGTCAAAACATTACTCTAGATACTTAAAGATTCTTGTGATATGGCAAGATCAAACAAATCAATTATTGATCTAAAAAACTTGACCAAAAATTAAGGGGATATTCGCTAACACAGAATCCATCCCACCGGAGACCACCGGGGAGGTCATATGTGTACTTACTCCCGATTTTTTTAAAGAATGTTTATTGTTTTTTTTTATTGTTATTTAGAATAAATGGATGTAGAAAAAATATTTTAATATTTGTTTAACTAATTAAAGAAAAAACTTTGTTTTTTACCACTTGAGTTTTTATTAAAGACTACATGTTTCAGAAGTTAAACTTCCATCATTCAGGTCTGTATGAGTTATTATACAGACCTGAATGATGGAAGTTTAACTTCTGAAACATGTAGTCTTTAATAAAAACTCAAGTGGTAAAAAACAAAGTGTTTTCTTTAATTATTATAACATGTCTTACCACAAAGTTAATGCCGAAACAATAAATAAAATATTTGTTTAACTCATTACATTTAACTTATTACATTTCAATAACTCTTTTTTTTCAAAACTACATAATTATTTACAAAAAAAAAATTCAATGCGAGAACGGTATTTTAAGACAAAAATCAATTACATAAAATTTTAGCTGGATTTAAAGAAAATTAAGTTACTGTTCAACAAATACTGGACCTTAATTAAATATTGACCTTTTTAACAAATATGTACCTATCATAAAATATCATAATGAAATAAAGTCGTTAAAATAAAGTTTAATTTTTGCAAATCTAAGGTAGGATTCTATACGATTTCAACAACAAAGTGTAGAAAACTATAGGTTTCATTCGATTTGATAAAAATACTTTATTCTTCTTTTTTTATAACTTGCATGTAACCGCTTTCGAAGGCGAATTTTCTTTCACCTTCAAGTGTGCCAAAATTTTGTTCACAGTTCTAGATTTCGCCACTTTGAATATTTTTTATTGATATCTCAACAAAGATGAAGAAGTCCATTTGAGGTAGCCATATGGAGGTCTGGGCATTAACAGGGCTTTTAATCGATCAATGTAATTGACAACCTCTTTATAATTAATTTATTTATTGAGTTCCTTATATTCCTTAATTTTTATTAAGATGACGTCAATTACATGTTAGATTTCGACTACACATATGTGTTCGTATATTATTTTAACATTTACTACGACTATATGCGTCATAAAAATCAGATTTAACTAAAGGTTATTCATTCTTTTTTCTTTAATTTTCGTGTATATTGATTCACGGTGACATGAAAGATAGTTCAGAAACACCATGTATTTAATACAATTACATCATTTGTTAAGCGCACAGTTTATAAATAGACTCAATCAATCATAACGCTGAAGTGAATACTTAATAATCAATTTTGAATTCATACAAACTTTGGAACGAAGCAATCCTTATAATCAATCATAAATTGATCCGGTTGATGCCATTGTTTTCTGTTTTCAACAATGTAACATTTTCAATGTACACAATTAATACTCAACGCTTTATTTTTTCATACATTCTGGTGAACGAAATTCAGATAAAAGCCAACAATATTTAATTCATTTGCATTTTAGCGATTTTACATTTTTGCATATTTTTAAACAATGAATTGTAATTTTATCTGTAGTCATTGTTTGAATCCTAAATAAGTAATACGGCGAATATAATATGTGAGTTTTTTTTTAACAAAGCTCTCGTTAGAATAATTTATATGACTTTTATTCCTTTGTCTTTTTATTCAAATAATTACAATCCAAAAGTTCTGAAAATCTGGGAGGGGTCCGAATATCTTATTTTACAATAAAATTGTCAAAAGAATATCATGGATTCAATTTCGAATATTGTACTGTTATACGAGTATCAGTCTATATTCTTCACAGCAAAATTATGTGTTTGCCATATCGCCCACTCCTTTCAAGAACGTCATACATCAAAATACTTTATTTTTCAGGAGAACAAGAGATTCAATTTCGAATATTGTACTGTTATACGAGTATCAGTCTATATTCTTCACAGCAAAATTATGTGTTTGGGCGATATGCCCACTCCTTTCAAGAACGTCATAAATCAAAACACATGATTTTTCAGGAGAACGCGTTTAAAGTTTAAAAATATAATACAATGTATTAAAAATAAATATCAAGTCACTTACTGAACTTTCTACTGTGCAACAGGTCTTTTTAGGTAAAATTTGAAGTTTTTTTCTCCATTGGAAAAATATTTAGTATATTTTAAAAAATAATTAAACAATACCTTTTCTTCAAAATGCAAAAACAACACTTCCTGCCCTGTAGCGGGTAAATATTAAGTTAAAAATATGCTTCCTTTGCTGGGATATAGTACATTTTCTGGGCATTTCGAAAACATGTACAACTGAAAATTGATGATTTTTGATTTACGACGTTCTTGAAAGGAGTGAGCGATATGTATAAATGTACAGAAATTGTTTTATGTGTGTGTGTGTGTGTGTGTGTGTGTGTGTGTGTGTGTGTGTGCGTATATGCGTTTGCGCGTGTGTTTGTTTATAGTCGTTTATATGGGTATGTGATAATAAGATGCATTTGTGTATATAAGTTAATTCATTTTCATAAATTTATGTTAAATTATATTTTTTATTTTATATATTCTATATAATTCTTACAGGTTAAATAAAATGTTATATAATACCTATGAACTACCTAAAATTCTACCTTTATACTACCTAAAACGGTATAAACTAAAATATTTTAATGTAAGAGTCAAAGGACATAATTGAAAAATACATGTAACTTTATGGTAAAAGTAATTTGAATAACTAAATTAAATTTCCATGTCTACCCATCCTAAATATTTCTGGAGGCTGTTTCTAGATTGACAATATTTCAGTATATTATTTAAGGTAAAATGCTGACGTCGAAAAGCACCATTTTTTTAGTAATCTGACAGCTGTCAGTTTCAAGGAGATACCATTTTAGAGGTTTTCTTTTTGTGCCATTGATATCGGTATATACGAGTTTAAACAAAAATGAATTTATTATATTACGTAATCTAAATAATCATCTCAAAAAGAAAATTATTTATTTAAAACTGAATGCCCCTGCCATGACATTATATGAATTTCATATTATTTAATGGCTGGGGTTGGTAGAGAGGATGTAACGCCATCCTTATCTATCCTAACGTACACATATATACATACACAATCTAGTGATTAAAAAAAATTATATACACCATCAGTCTTAAGGAATCATAACTTGATATGAAACATATACTATCCTTCCCTTTTTTATGAATAAATATTGAAGTCTGACCATCTCTGGGCTTATAACCTGGCATTTGGCTAGCTTAAGCGATCGCTTTATACACTTGTGTAACGTTCATTCGTTTGTCCATTAACATCCATATTACATTAATTCTTGAAACCTGTATATATATATATATATATATATATATATATATATATATATATATATATATATATATATATATATATATATATATATATATATATATATATATATATATATATATTATGGTCTTTCCGCATACAGGTAAGGTTTTCCACACTTTCGTGTAATACGTCCGATTGTTTTGCCATCAGTTGTGGGATTAGTGAAGTATTTATTAAGATTATCTTTCTACATATCAAATTAAGACACCTTTAAAATTGATATCTTATCCTTAGGTTGAATAATCCAGTGTTCGATATAATAAATAAAATATTTATAACAAGTTGGTAAATATATTATTTTCATATATTAACTAATGGTGTATAAATTATCAGCCCTGTTCACTATGTTATACTACTCCCTAAGGGTGGATTTAAATAAGGCTATAAATATCAATGTGGGTTCGCTTTTGTCTTTTGTAGAGAATGACTTTTCTATTGGTTATACCAACCAATATATCGAAGTGCGGTGATCACAATACAAAGCGTCGTATCTATTCTTGCTTTTTTGGTTTTTGATTTATTCATAAAAACTTAAAGAAACACATTAATTTTATTAAATTTTCATTTCTTGAATTCACATAAACTTTTCTGAATTGCACTTAAAACTTTAAATTATGTTTATCATAATACTTTATTCAATTCTCCGGAATTTATTTATTTATGGCAACTTTCTAGAATAACAAAACACGTAAAATGTGTAAATATTCTTAAATAAGTATAATTTAACGGTTGGCTTTTATTTTGTGAATTGCTTAGATAGCGAATTAAAAATAGAAACTCTTGAAATAATTTCACTCCATAGCGCACAAACAAGAGATACTTTACATATGTTCTGATTGCGGTCGCTTAGATAAATGCACTCACTACAAAATAGAAGAATCCGACGTTATTGACTGATTTAGTACATTTTGTAAAATGATCAGTTAAATCAGCTAATGAGTGATCATAAGTATTGTAAAAAATCAAACATAATATATATTATAAGTCACAACAGCTTTTGTCAAAATGTCAAAAAAATACTAAAACTAAAATACTAAATATCACTTGAAAATTTATAAACATATGAAGATATGTTGAATATACAAAAAAAAAAATGCCTAGAACACCATATTTTGACTGTGTACCATATTTGGCGTTAATTTTGAAGCATAACATGATTACGCAAATAAAAATATATAATATTTGCCATATTTTTTTTATCAATGAAATGATGACAAACACATAAATCAAATAATTAAAATGCCTCATTTTAATTATATAGTGATTTGGTATTAACTTTGTAGTATAACGTGGTTTTTATATATTAAAATTTAACGCTTTTATAAGATCACTTTAAATCAAATTGATGATGAAAAATGATTAAAGTAAAATATTTCATTTTAATTATACACAAACACACTGTTCTGGCATCAACTTTTTAGCAAAATGTGATTATTTAAATATAAATTATAACACATTTTTGTTAAACATTTTTCATCAAAAGTTGTCTAATACAAACGTTTAAAAAAATATATTTTTATATTAATACTTCATTTTTAGTATTATTTTTGTGATACGGCATATTGGTGACTGAATTTTTTTTTACGTCGGAAACATTACACTGTACTCCACGACCGTATTTCACACGAAGTTTATTGGCTGTTAAACAAATGGTTATCCGGTGACTTTCAACCCTGTTGAATTGTGTACAACAGCGTTTATGCTATTACTATCGGCACACCTATTTATTTTCTAATAGATCGTGGTACACCATATGTTGTTAAAACCCATTAAATGATGTTTAAAACCGTATTTACTTTAATATAGTGTCCACAAATGTCACCACAAGTAACAAATAGTACATTATTCTTCTTTCAACCCTTATCCACATTCAATGGTTCATACGACGAAAAAAATCGCAATAGTTCGTAAAGTAATGATAAAATGATCCAACATTTACAGATTTTTTTTGGTTTTGACGTCTTTACAAAAACTTATTCATTGAAAAAATATAAAAGCTCACTTTTTTATATCTTCCTCATATTATGATCATATCTATTGAATATCTTTAGCGAATCATTAAAAATGTCCTTGGGGAACATTATAAGAATAAAATTGTATTAACAAATTCTTAAGAATATTTATGAAAACTTGGCTCTTTTGTTGACGGCTTAAAATATTATCGAAATAACAAGTATTCTTTCGATTTTCCAATTTCTTCGACAGGGTCAAAATAAGCAAATACTGATATATCAACAAAAAAGTTAAGGGATTTTTTTTTTACAAATAATGCCAACAAAATACTTTACGCTCCATAACTCGTGATACCGTTCTATCTTGATTTAAACTCTTCCTTTCCCGTTTTTTTATAAATTCTAGGAGATACACACATTCATCAAAAAGGTTTATTGTCAAAACTTTGCTATAAGAGCTACTTAGAGCTTCACGAAAGTTTTTTTTTGCAAACTGAAATATTGATAATAGTTTTTAAAAATACCTTAATAAATAAATAATTCTTTCCCAATTCTTACTTAAAACAATTCTTATACAATAAATAAATTTCATTATAATTTGTTGTTATTTGAAATCAGATAACGTGTTGACTATTCAATAACTTATTTATGTTAGTCTCAAAACTATTGTCATAGCCATCGGTTTCATAAAGTAATGCAAGCAAAGTAATATAGAAAATTATACTCTCTGCCTACCCCAGCGGAGAAATGGCATGATAGTAAGTTAGTAAATAAGAATGCTTTTAGTCTTTAACACCCGAATCAATTACTAAAATACGATACATTTAAAGCTTAAGTATTTTACAATTCTCTATGGAATTCGTCAAGATCCATTTAACGACTTATACCTAATAATTGTCACAGAGCTTTTATAAGTGAAAAGAAGCAAAAAATATTTGATGTGATTTACAAAAGAAAATTACATCACGTCTGCAAATCATTCCACGCTTAATTTAATCCGAGTATTTCTTTATTCGTGGGAGGGGAAAAAATGGAAACTACAGCAATGCCTAGCGTGAGAAAATAAACAATATTTTTAACATGAGATTAAATAAATATTTCACGATACAGTCAAACAGAATCATTATTAAGTTCTTGATAAGTGCTTGCTGGTTGTCCACTTGATTTAATTTTATATTTTTCCTATTATGTTTTGTATTTTTGTATAAATATACGATACTAATTGAGTTGGTATTAACATCGTGAAAAAACATGATGGTTTAAATATAAAGAAAAATCACTTACCATAAAACCACTTTGGAGTCTACAATATATGCACGAGATGTTTTGAGAACATTTGTAGTTCTTGAAACTAGTTATTATTACATTTTTTTGACATCTCTACATGGCTGAAGAAGAATATGGAAGTCTGGGCATTTACAGGGCTTAAAACCGTCATAGGCTGGTTTACCAACTCTAGCAACGATCGACTACCACATACTCAAAATCTTGAACCATCTAGATATATTGATCAAACTCGTAACACAGTATGAGCGAGTTCACAATAGCCATCCATGGTGGGATGAGAAAAGCTTATATAAAGCTGAGATTTCTTCCATTTGTATGTGAGGTCCGAATTCTAGCTAATACTCACAACTTGAGAAACGCTTGAAAACATAATTTTCAATTTTATTTAGATTTATAATTTGACCAGTTAATTTATTTACAACATTTTGAGTGTCCAAATACACTTGTTCACAAATCTGGATTATCTCCAATTATGGTTTATTTTTTACATTAATTTTTTAACATCACAACATAGATGAAGAAGAATATGAAAATCTGGGCATTTACAGAGCTTACGACAGTCGTAGGGACTCTAAGAAACTGTCTAGCTGACCATCTAACCATGGATAGAATAGGTATTATACATCGTCCAGAATTCGAAGCCATAGAGAAGTGCAGGTCTTACAATTGTTAGTTTGGTAGCATTTTTGGGCCACAAAAACTTTAAATATTCTTATACATCGACCATTTTTACGGGCATAGCCAGGTAAAATCTTTTAGAAATATAAAACGCCATGTTAAATACAAAGTATCTCGTTAAATCTACAGTTCTCCTCGGGTTTTAGCTTGCCGCACTTTTCGTCAGGAGTTTAAAGAGAAGCAATAATACGTATTTTACATTCTTGGTTTTCTCCGCGATACAACGACAGAGCTTGCTTTTCCATAAGTAGATATATAAATTATTCACATTCTACTCGACGACTGAAACTGGTGAATACGATATACCGTCATTTGTTTGAAACAGAATATTTACCGTAAAATGTGTTAAACCTTGAACTCGATATTTTTAAGAAAACTCATACAAGGAAGATACTTTATCCCAAGATTTTTTATTGATATCTAAATGAAGATGGAATAGAATATATAAGTTCAGGAATTTACAGAACTTACTGCCTGTCAGTCGATAGCGAGATCTCGGGCTTCGATTTCAGGCAGCAAATTATCTTTAAAACGGTGTTTGAAAATGATGCTGATGCATCAAAATGAGTGTCACAATAGATTTTAAGCATAAGTGGTATATATACCATGTAAAACTTATTTTTTGACATGTTAACATAGATGAAGAAGAATATAAAGTCTGGGCATTTACGGGGCTTTCGACCGTCATAGGCTGATTTAAATAAGTGATCACTTTACACACGTGTAACATTCACCAATTCTACCCATGATTGACAATCACACTATTCAAATTCTTGGAATTTCTAATTTTATGGTTCCATTTTCACACAAAGTGCCTGAATCACTAGAGTTTCACTAGAGACATCTATTGGTGATATGAAAGAACAAGTATTTGGACACACTCAAAATATTATAAGAAAAACTTAAATTAAAAAAGCAAATAGTCTTTTATCAGGACGCAACAGCAGGAACCATTCACAGTAACGTTATTGTCAGCATCGTTTTTGAAGAAAATGAACCGGTGATTCTACAGGCCCATAAACCACACCAAACCGTTTTTTAATGTAAATGAAATTGATGTTCAGTCGCTTTGGGTTGCTTAACATCTTAAATGCGGCAATTTCGCTTATTGACGACCCGTATAATATAGTATATACTAACTTGTTATTATTAACATACCTGTACCACTGACAGTGATAGGAACTTTAAAAGCATTGGTAATTTTTTTTTATCTTTGAGCCAGAAATGGGCCTCATCACTAGAGAAAACTTTAGTCAAAAACAGCAGATCTAGAAATTTTACAATTTGTAAACGTTGATGCTATATTATTCGTCCCATGATGAAATGTCAATCTATACTGAACAAAATAACGATGACAGTTCAAAAAGATCACGCTTGAAAAAGATTGAATAAAATGACAAAATTATCCACTCTGTTAATATATACATTGTCGTAATGGTGTTATGATTTATATTAAAAAAGCTTAATTAATTCTGTGATATGGTAATAAAACACTGCTTATCATTCATCGTTCACTTTGAGTAATACAACAACAAGAGTATTTGAATGGTATTATATATGGAGATGAATGATAAGGAGAGTGTTGTAATGTTATTATTTTGTTGAAAATACCATTTGAAAGCTTAAAAGTTCATGTTAAATTTTTCACATGATGCAGACAGTATTTTTTTATCTTAATGCGTTATGTGCCGACTGTTTGTGACATTGTGACAATTTATATTCCACAGAGACGCGATATTAGGGTGAAGAGGAAATTTAAAAACGTAACATGGACCGCGGCGCAAAGAATAACAATTCTTCTTTCCTCAAACCAGGAACAAATATTATGTATATTGTATAATAACCTAGTAATTAAAAGGTTATAAGTAAATTGGACACACTTTTACTGTTAGAAAAATACTCTAGCAACATTTATGCATTACATATGCAATAAACATATCGCTCACTCCTTTCAAGAACGTCATAAATCAAAAAACTTGATTTTTCAGGAGAAGGTTTTTAAAGTTTAAAAGTATAATACAATGTATTATAAGGTTTTTTCTCCGTTTGAAAAATATTTAGTAAATTTAAAAAAATAATAATACAATACCATTTCTTCAAAATGCTAAAATAACGCTTTCTGCCCTGTAGCGGGTAAATATTAAGTTAAAAATATGCCTCTTTTGCTGGGACATAGTACATTTTGTGGGCATTCTGAAAACATGCACAACTGAAAATTGACAATTTTTGATTTATGACGTTCTTGAAAGGAGTGAGCGATATGATTTTAATATTTTCTTTTTATTACGTATATTCTTCTTCTTCTTCTTCTTCTTACCCTTATCCACACCCAATGGCGCAAAAGGGACTGCATCGTATTAAAACAGCTCTGATCGTTACTTACATGTAGGCAAGGTCACTCCTGCGCTTCAGGGACCAGTCCAGGGTAATATTAAACAAATATAATAAATTTTTACATAATGTTTTACTTTGTAAATACTACTATTTCTTAAAATCTACTGATACGTGTTTCGATGCATTCCACATCATTTTCAAACAATGCATCGAAACACGTGTAACAGTAGATTTTAAGAAATTGTGGTATTTACAATGTAAAACATTAATAAAAAATGGATAGATTTTTACCACAAAGTGACTGCTGAATCAATTAATCAAATATTAGAGTGTGAATCGCTAATATTTATTCCCCCCCCCCCTTGGAATCGAACCTTGAACCTCCAGCACGGTAACTAAACACGCTAATCATAACACCACACAACACGCAAATACGACATTGGCAAATGAAGCGATCTATTTCACATTAACCACCTCCATTATACATTTATGAATACCTCTTTTATATTCACGTATTAATTTTTAAATCATACACAGATTTTTTGAGTCTACTAAGTTGTATTTTACTAACAAAAACACATATAAAATTAATATTGTGACAATTGTTTCGCCTAGTTATGGCATTTTCAAACGAATGTGAAGATCAAATGGACTGATGGTCCTTATGTAGCCATACAACTCTAAGCTCTTTTAAACGTAGTTTTTTTTAATAACTTTATAGACAATATGAAGAGCAAGTCTTATTTTTAAAAATCTCTAAGAGCAATATTTTTATATAATTTATATTTGAAGCACTAACTTTGTGATTTTCCATTTTATAATTAAAATGTTACTTTGTTTTAAAATCACTAAAAATCACTAAAAATGTATTTTAGCTTAATTATAATGTCTACCGGTTTCGAAGCTAACCGCTTCTTTTTCAAGATTAATCAGTCTTGATAAATAAGTGGTTAGCTTCGAAACCGGTAGACATTATAATTTAATTACAATAAAATATTTAAAGTGATTTTAAAACAAAATTACATTTTAAATATAGCAATATTTTTGTTATTTAGGTTATGAATTATCGGAAAACAATTCAGATGGAATTCTATGGAATCAAAATGATACAATTTGATAAATATCGAAAGCCACGGCTTCCGCAAAACCTTTATAATTATATTTCCTTGTAGTCTGAAATCTAATTCCAATAAAACCTTCATTATGGACGATTGAATTTCATACTTTAGACGAAGACCTAACAATTGCTTTTTCGGTTCAAGGGACATGATTAAATAAGGCAATTCGATACCCCAACAATAAGAAATGACTTGGCTTGTAAATCGATGACTTTTAATGAAAGTGGGCTGGGTTCAGTAGGAAGTATAAACGGACTGATCAGACAATCTTCATTAATTTTCTTCAACTCTTCTTTGTCTTCTCATTTAAAAGGACCACGTTTATTGTCCTGCAAATCTTCAAAGGATTCAAAACCCTGCCGTTAAGATATTGCATTTTTATTTTATCTGAAAAGAACATTTACTTACAAATCATATTAAACCATATTTGTGAAGACACTCAATATGTTGAGCGATATATGTGGAGATCCTCACCAAAACGTTACATTTCCGTTATAAATGATTTTAAGTAATCAGGAATTCCAGCTTGTAAAATTGTTATGTTTTGGTGCGTTGAATGAATCCAGATAAAAATTTATATTTGAAGCACTAACTTTGTGATTTCCCATTTTAAAATTAAAATGTAACTTTGTTTTAAAATCATAACAAATTTATAGTGATTTTAAAACAAATTTACATTTTGATTTCATATTAGTTTAACACAAGATTAGTCACGTTTTGTCGCAACTTTACTGAAGATTTCGATAGAATGCAGTAAAAACAGATTTGCATTAAAGGATTTTTTGTGCAATATTGAAACGTAAATTTTTGTAGTGGACCTCCACATATATTGTTTATTAATGTGATTGAATAAAAATTTAAAAAAATTGAACGAGTAAACGAATGGTAGATTTTTTTAAATGGTAAAAAGTATGTAGGTACTCGCAATAATAACAAATTATGCTTATCACATTAATCTGAAATCGTGTTTGATATCAAATAAATTCATCATAGTTGAGATGAAATAATCTCTGGGAATAAGCATCTGTAATGCCAAAATTGTTTTCTTTGTCTTGCTTCCATGTTGATAACGTTTTGCGAAATATTTACTTTGTGGTTTTACGGATTAATGCTAAATTTTGCTGAACAAGAATGAATATTTAATATGCTGTAATAATTATTCATCTTTCTTCCAAACCTTGAAGTTAAGGGAGCAAGCCTCAGAAGTTCATATGGTAATATTAAATGAACCTTTGTACATATTTTGCAGATTAAGAAACTTATTAAAAGGGTAAGTTAGAAGTAAAATTATATCACATACAAAACTATACCGGATAAATTACAAGTTTTAAAAAAATTAAATAGTCCTTTCATTATCTGTGGTTTAAGTTTGATCAATATATCTAGAAATTTTAAAAATTTGAGTAATGTGGTGTTAACCATAGGAAGAATGGTGAATGTTACATGTATTTAAAACGATCACATATACTAGTCTAAAGCAAGGCGTGATTCTTATAAATACTAAGTCTTCCATTTTCTTCTTCATTTATGTGGAGATGTCAATATCAATAACTCCTTTGTGGACAATCCCATATTTGAGAACAAAGATTTGGGCACACTTAAAATATTGTGATCGAAATAACTGGTCAAATTGTAAAACTCAAAATATTATCAAAACAAGATTTTTCAGGTTCAAATTTCAAGATATCAGTTCTTCTTTGAAGGCTGATAAATGTAAATCTTTGAATCTAAAGTGGGTAACAATGTTAATATCTAAATTATCGGTTATATTAGTGAAATCATTTTATATTTTTTCGAGAAATAAAAATACTTTGTGTTCTGATCCACTCACATTTTTATTAACCAACTAGTTTCGGCAACAACCTGTTGCCCTCTTCAGGGTTACATTTATTACTAAATGTAACCCTGAAGAGGGCAACAGGTTGTTGCCGAAACTAGTTGGTTAATAAAAATGTGAGTGGATCAGAACACAAAGTATTTTTATTTCTCGAAATAATATATCAATATGATCCACAAAGTTAATGCTTTCAATATTCAAAACACAAATTATTTTACTCGTTCTGACCTAAGAGTTGCTTACCCAATTCCAACATTTCAGCGTGGATATCTACATTTCATCCTAGCCTGTAAAATATGCATCAGAACTCTAAGTTCCTTTGTTTGTAAATGTCAGCGCTCGGATATCATCTAATATCTCACTTTCTCGGGTGTGAATATTTTATACGAAATCGACAGCTTGAAAATCATGAGAGTGCGGGGAAACTCGAAATCGTTTATAAAGATATCTTTTTAGCCGTGAATATAAAATAATTAAGTTAAGGAAGCAATGACATTTAATATTTATACCGTTTCAATAAAAAATGACGTATCTACTATCAGATAAATTAATATGCAGTCAACCTTGTATCAGGTCTATTTTTTAAATATTGGAGGTCCTGGGTAGAGCAATGCATTGGAACTATAAATATGAATTCATTATATGGAATGAGAAAATGATAATCTACCCGTAAAATAAAATAATAATGATTGGCTAACAATAAATTTGTTAAGCGTACATTTCAACAATATTTGTTGAAAAGTCGTTCTATCGTGAAAAAAAGACTCTTCTACTTTCTGATAAATTTACATGCAGTCATTTTTGTATCAGGTCCATTTTAAAATATTGGTGGCCATCAGCAAAACAATACATTGAAACTCTCTGCATGAATGTGAAATGAGAATTAACAGTCTTTTTGAAAAAGCTGGTAAAGTTGAGTAGTCTGGGTAGGTGCTCTCATTTTTCACTCATGTTTTACTTAGTATATACCACTATTTCTTAAAAGCCACTGTGACACGTGTTTCGATGCATTCCGCATCATTATGTGTTTGAAAACAATGCGGAATGCCTTGAAACACGTGTCACAGTAGATTTTGAGAAATATTGCTATTTACTAAGTAAACCTCAAATTTCAAATAATTTACATTCATTGTATTGTATTCATTGCATTTTATATTTCAGCTGTGCCGTAACATGTTTTAAAGAATTTAAATTTATATTCTTTGTTTAAGTGACTTAAACCTTTTATGTTCTAATTAGGGTCCAATTACTTTAAAATGCTTTAAAAAAAATTAAATTCAAAGTGTTTAAGAAGAAAACTTTTGAGACACCTTTCAGACATAAATTCATGAGATTAAGTGAAATAAAGAATATTATGAAAAAAAAGTGAAATAAATAAAGAAGAAGGAAGAGAATAAGTTTTTTTTGAACTTGTAAATTATTTTTTCTTCTTAAATTTGAATAAATCCAACTCTATTTTTGCTTCTGACACAACCATTCAAACTATTATACATCTTCTTCTTCTTCTTCTTCTTATTGTAGGCCTTACGGCCTGTTTTTAAGAGGGATTAGCCTCCTGCGACGTCGATTCCCAGCTATCGGCCCATCTCTTTGGTGGTCTGCCCGGGAGTCGTCTACCATGGGGTTGGCCGTACAATGCGATGTGGGGGAGTCTGGATGGTTCCATTCTCCTCACATGCGCATACCATTGTATACTATTATACACTATTATACATAAACTGACTATTTATTTTTGTCCTCAAAACGCGACATCTACCAATTTTTGCGTAATAGCATGTATATTCAAGATAACACGTATTTTTATAGTTTTTATGTATTAATAAAAAGAAAAGGAATGTTGATAAAGAAAATAAGAGGAATAAATAGTTTAAAAAAGAAAAAAAAATGTTGTTTTTTACAACGGTTTTACAACGGCTATCTAAAACGGTACCGTTCAAAACGCGATGTATCACTTTAATTTTACAGCATCCCTGTCTGAGTTTTGAATGTTAGAGTGACCGCTTTCATGAAATCATCCATACTTAAGTGGTCTTATCGCGATAAAATATTTGCGACGGGGGAAGAGCTTGAACCCTGTGCATAAATTTTGGCTTTTGTTTTCATAACATCCAATTTAACGAATTAGGTGACTATAAAACTGCATGTACTTAAATGATTTTTATTTAAATAAATATTTCAAAATGTATTCTTTGTTTTAAATTTCTGACACTACAATTATAATATAATGAATAAAATACCATTAAATTATTTTTAGTAAACTTTAAATTTTACCCTAATGGAAAAAAATTAAGTACAGATATAGTTTTTTTTTCTTTTACTGATTAAATGTTCCCATTAGGGTTGACGAAAAAGAATTTTAGGTAATTTAATGAAGATTAAAAACTGTTTTTAATATTTTTGTTTTTATGAACAAGTAGTAAAATAAAGCTTTTCATTATGATTCTTAATTTCTTCTTTAGCGGAATAAAACGGAAAAATTTAAAAGATTTCTCATGTTCAGTAAGGAAAAATCCTTCTTTGTTTATTATATTTAAGGCTAAGTAAATTTGAAGAAAAATTCATTACGATAAAAAGCTTTTTAATGAAAATCATTTATGTGCATATAATATTATGAAATGCAATATTTAATTAAATTTGATTTTATGTTTTACCCCATTTTTTAGTACCCAAGTAAAGGGTAGTTTTTACCCAGGTAAAAAATGTATTTTAATATATATTTGAATTTTTAGGTCCTTCATAGCCATTCATATAATTGCTTTTGTTATGAGAGTGGGCCTTGGAATAACATGAAATTTATTCACAACTACACAAAATCCTCTAAGTAAATAAATCCCAAAGGAAGTAAAGTGAAGAAGCTAGCAGAAGAGAACATTTACAGAAAAAAATCAAATCTACCAGTTTTGTCAAAAAATATTTTCAATTATGCTTTCTGCAAAGTACGAAACACTTAAATACAAAAACCTCATCATTCATACCGATAAACAAAACTTTAAATTTTTAATCTTATCTTATTAAAATCACCATGAAATGTATTCCAAATTAATTCTCATTTATTTTCAGCCATATATTCTAATCTGCAGACAGACTTTAAAACTTGTAATGTACAATTGACTTAAGTGTCTAGTCAGATTAAATTTTAAAGAAAGTTTTCTTTTGTCATTCAAATGTTGAAAGGTATTTGAGTAATTTATAAAATCTGTACATTTCATATTATACGATTTCATCAGTATTTTTTATATTGAAAAAAAATATGTCAAGAGGATTCAAATATTATATAACAATAAAATACTTGTATAAGACCACTTCTTGTGCTTATTAATGTAAATATGACTAGTTTCAAATGTTTTCATCAACGGGTGAAAATACAAACTTTCAACCTTATTTGTTGATGAAACATCTGTAATTCTCGAATCTAGTCATGTTAACATTTATAAAAAAAATTGTTAAAAACTTTTAAAATACTGTAAAACTCTTATTTAAATATATAAAATTTAGTTCTACCAAAAATGTCAATCTTCTCCTTCTAACCCTTATCTCCATGCAATGGTGCATAGGACACTGCATCGTATTTAAGAATTGTCATCTTGATTGTTACTTACATCAAGGCAAGGTGATCACTTCTGCGCTTCAGGGTAATATTAAATAAATACTAGAGTGTAAAATCACAAATATTTATTTTAACTGCGCACCTGGGAATCAAACCCTGGACCTCCAGCAGGTTAATTAAACACGCATTACACCACGGAGACGGATATAGCGAAAATGTCAATACAAAACTAAAATCTTGTAATTAGTATTTGCATGGAGTTGAATATAATAAACTGCATTTAAAAACCGTTTCCATCGCGATGAACGTAGCTATTTACTGAACGTAGCAGCAACACACACAGTACTAAACATTGCTCATGATTGACAACATGCTTCTTGACAGCTGTCATCACTAAAATTTTTCGATATATTCAATTGCATTGATGTATCATTGATTTTTAAATATATTTTGATTGCTTCACTAGCATTGTAAAATTACACATATTACTTATGTAATGTGTGCTTTCTTTTCTCTTTGACTGAAACCCAACGACGCGTGGTTGGATACAGCTATTATAGTTCATTATAAAATCATTGAAGATATTTAAGAACATATTTAAAAGACGATAATCCTACTAATACTCCTCGTGAAACTACGAATAACCGCATTGTAAACAATTATTCATATAGCCTAAAACCAACTAGAGCTTTATGAAGCTCAAGTAACGTGATAATGAATTCAGCTGGTATAATTAAGGTATTTCACTAAGATTTGGCATTTGCATAGAGTAACTGAATATCTCTTTGGATCTTTAATACACCTCAAATATTAGAGTATGCTCTTTCGATTACACAGAAGCCTTAATTTATTTTCATTCTACGCTTCAAATAAAACATTTAAAGTGCTTAGAAAATAACCATCGCAAGGATAAAGTAAATCACAGTGTAAATAAATACATATAATGAAATAATATAATACCCTTATCCGCACCTCAATGGTGCATAGGGTACTGCTTTATATAAACGCAGTGTTATCTTGATCGTTTACACATGAAGGAAAGGTGATCAGCCCTCCGCTTCAGGTCTGGTACCTGTAATTTTGAATAAATTTTTCACTGTAATATTTATTCAATATTACCCTGTCCAGGGTAATATTGAATAAATATTACAGTGAAAAATCACGAATATTTATTTGACCCCCATGGGAATCGAACCCGGGACCTCCAGAACGGTGGCCGAGCTTGCTGACCATTACACTACGTAGGCGGACAGTGTAAATATAATAAACTTATATTACTTTTTGACATCTTATCAAAGATGAAGAAGAAGATGGAAGTCTGTACGGGGCTGACAACCGTCATAGGCTGGTTCAAGTGATTACTTTACACACGTGTAACATTCACCAATTCTACCCATTATTGACAACCACACTACTCAAATTCTTGGAAGTTCTATATATATATATATATATATATATATATATATATATATATATATATATATATATATATATATATAAATATATATATTTATATATATTATATATATATATATATATATATATATATATATATATATATATATATATATATATATATATATATATATATATATATATATATATATATATATATATATATATATATATATGTATATATATATATAAATATATATATATATATATATATATATATATATATATATATATATATATATATATATATATATATATATTTATATATATTTATATATATATATATATATATATATATATATATATATATATATATATATATATATATATGTATATATATATAAATATATATATATATATATACATATATATATATATATATATATATATATATATATATATATATATATATATATATATATATATATATATATATATATATATATATATATATATATATATATATATATATATATATATTTATATATATATATATATATATATATATATATATATATATATATATATATATATATATATATATATATATATATATATATATATATATATAAACCAATTTAAAAACCTTGGTCTTGATTCACTATAACTTCACTAAAGACATCTATTGGTGAGATGTTAAGAAGCTTTTTATAAAGCAGAAACTCTTATATTATATATATGAGGTCCAAATCCTGGATTATAATCCCATACATGAGAAACGCCAGAAAATATCATTTTCATTTTTATTATTTTTGTTTATAATTTGACCAGTTAATTTATATAAAACATTTATTATATGTCCTACTGGATTTATTTTTTATATTATTTTAAATGAAAAATAACTCCTATTACTGTAGATAATCCAGATTTGTGAACAAGTATTTGGACACACTCAAAATGTTGTTAATAAACTAATGTTTTATTTCAAAATGTAAATGCCAAGAATTTAAATCTTTCACTAGCGGTTTTAACCGGTCATTGACATTTTTCCAATGATATATATAATCCGGTATATGTGAGAATTTCGATGTATAAACGAATGTAGTTCGATATATGAATGGTTGTTGCGTTTTTTTCTCGTAGTTACTATCACAGACTCAGAGTCAAAGTTGCTGGGTTCGATTCCACAATTTTAGACGAATTTTTTATGAGTCGCTTAGACTCACAAATAAGTTATATACTGAAATATTATGTGTATACGAGTATCATAAAAAAAAATTCTTTATAAAAAAATATATTGAATATAAATTATAGTATAAATTAGTAAAATCATACTCTAAATGTATTTTTGAATATTTTCTCCTTTATTATAAAGTGATTACTTGAATCATACTATGTTAAGATTTAAATCAAGTGTTAAAGTGTCGGGTTGTGGTTCCGAGGTTAGTGTCGCGGACTTTTAAGTCAGAGTTTCTCGGTTCAAATCCACTCTACCACAATTTGATACCTATTTCTAATAATGAGCCGCTTAGGCTCACAGAAATAGTATGAAATTGAAATATTTGTGTAAATAATAAAAACACAAATATTTATCTTTATTTAAAAAACAATTAAAATAAAATATAAATAGCGCTTAAGTGGATAAACCCAAATTTGTGAACAAAGATTTGGACACACAAGATTTTATGAATTAGTCAAAATTATTTTCTTAAAAATATTATGCAAAAGGTAGATTTAACTCAAATTTATGTTAAGGTTCTACAAAATCAACATAAATTTTACCAATATTTTGTAATATTTTTCCAATGTAACTTGGGTGTAACAGTCTCATTATTTATAAGGGATAAGAATGCTTGGCAAGGTAAGGGGTTAAAACCCTCGCAGTGTACCCTTTTCTCCTAGAAAAAGGTACGTTATATCTATAAATAATACGTCCGATCAATTCTCCCTCCGTGACAGAAAGTTCTTGTGAAATCTAAGCTCTGAACTGGTCGGAATGTGACACCATCAATCTTGAATGAAAATATAGAGATTTTATTCACATACCCACGAATACTTATATTTAAGAATGCAATCTAAGTGTATATTGAAAATCTTTTATTAGGTAAACGGGTGTTATAATTTTACCTTTTTTTATTATTTGTTTGTTTTTATGTTTGTCAATAATTTAATATTTTTTTTTCATATTATGTAGAAATCTTCTTCTGGATTTACACTAAGTAAAGTTTTCTGAATTTTTACAACAAAATGTAATAGTTTTTTTACCTTATTTTATTTATTGTTTCGGCATTGACTTTGTGGTAAGACATGTTACAATAATTAAAGAAAACACTTGTTTTTTACCACTTGAGTTTTATTATAGACTACATGTTTCAGAAGTTAAACTTCCATCATTCAGGTCTGTATAGTAACTAAAATATAAAATATAAAATTGTTCTATAAATAAGGAGAGGGGAAAGTTAGAGGAAAGGGGTTAGTCAAGGGGCGGAGTTTGAAAACAAAGGAAAAATGGAAAGCAAAGGTGAAGAATTTTGAAACAATATATTATTTAATAAATTATTATTAGAATTTAGGTTTTTTTGGATTTCTAAATTTTCAAGATAATTCATAATTTGGCCAATATAAAAATATAATAAAATAATAATAAAACCAATATAATAAAACTCAAGTGGTAAAAAATAAGTGTTTTCTTTAATCACTGTTTTTTTACCTATTTTTTAATACATTGTAATTTTCATATTTTAAATAAAACAACATTTTACGTTACGGTTATCCTTTTGCTAGTTCATTTTCTTTTAAAAAGGAGGAAATAATATTTTTCACAAGATTTTGAGAATCTCTAAATCATTGTTCATAATTTCATGGTTGTATCCACTTAGAAGTTATTTACTTGTATATTAAGATTTATATCCATATGTTATCAAAGATGAAAGAAGAATATGGAAGTCTGGAAATTTACAGGGTATACGTCCTGCCATAGGCTTAAGGGATCACTTAATACACGTGTAACATTCACCATTCCACACATGAATGACAACCACGCTAGTCCAATTTCGGAATGATTGAACTGGACCTTCTTTTATATGCTAATTCATCAACATCGTCTGTGGTTGGACTTAAGCATAAGTAAGCTTTTTATAAGCATTTTTTTTAAATAGCTTGAGAACATAATCTTGTATTGTGACCAGTTATTAGTTCTTAATATTTTGAGAGTATCCAAATTATTGTTTTTTCTGACTTAATATTTCATTAATTTAATTTCAATTTTAATTTTTCCTTTGTTTTCAAACTCCGTCCCTTGACAAACCCCTTCCCCTTACTTTACCCTCTTCTCATTTATAGAGCAATTTTATGTTTTATATTTTAGTTACTATACAGACCTGAATGATGGAAGTTTAACTTCTGAAACATGTAGTCTATAATAAAACTCAAGTGGTAAAAAAAAAGTGTTTTTTTCAATCATCGTAATATGTCTTACCACAAAGTTAATGCCAAAACAATAAATAAAATATTTCATTGTTATTTATAAAATAAACATAAATAAAATAAAATATATATGTATAATTACTAAAAATATATTTTCAATAATGATCGAAGTTATTATCTGAATCTCTGGAATATAAACATCGATATAATCGTAAATAATTATTTATCCAAATTTAATTAATTCGTCAGTCACTATGTTGTAAAATATATCCATTTTGAATTTAAGTTTTACTTATTAAATACCAATTTTTGCTAAGTGAAACTTGTTTTTACTCATTTAAACTTAAATTAAAATTTTAAAAAGTACTATAGTGGTATTTACTAAGTAAAACTTTATTTAGAAATTTATAAAGTTTACTCAAATACTCATGGATATAACAATAATATATTTCCATTCCTCAGATTTTTTTCCACAACTGGATTTCTTTCAAATTTACCTTGCCTTCCAATGCCAATATCCGAAAACAAATAAGAACTTGGAAAATGTACTTCTTGTTTGTAGTAAGTCTTCTTAATTTAACGAGTTTACGAACACGTTGTGGAAGAAGCTTCCAACCACAAAGCACGATTTTCCTTAAGGCATTTCAGGAATCTGTAAGTTCTGAAGCATTTCATCGATAGCAAAACGTGTTTCTAAATATAGGAAAAAATGGGAACATATGAGGATGATTATTTTTTTATTTTTTATTTTATTTTATTTATTAATGGCCGTAGCCAATATTTACAAAATATTCAAACATATAGTTTTACATATAAAATTAGAATATGTTAAGTTATTTATATGATGAAACGTAGTTAGGGTAATAAAAATAAACACAGTAAATAAACGGAATATAAAGTTAAACAGTGAATCACTACAAAAGTAGAAGAAATATTAAATTTATAGGTTTTACAAACATATATATATTTTAGTTTTTTACTGACATTTCTCAGTAGAACTGCAATTTTAAAATAAATCAACCATGTATTTTTTTAATATGAATTTTATTTGACCATCAACCAGGTTTCATCGTAGCCGATATCATAAAACCAGTCTGATGATCTCGGTTACGACGAAACCTGGTTGCTGGTTAAATAAAATTAATGTAAAAAAACTATGCCATATAGTTTATGCCATATAGTTGTTATTTTATTCTATAAACATATTATAGTACGGTGTATTCTTTTTTATTGAAGATATTATCTCTTTAATAATAATAAATTTGGTTAAATTACATCGCGCCATTTTCGTAAAATACTACCTCAAGGGCGCTTGTGAATATTCATTAATTAAAAATTACATTTTTTTTTTATTGATTTTCATTTTAACATGGAAGATATTAATCATATTTCTACAAAGTATTGTAAAATAAATTTATGTAAGTTACTAAAACTCTCCCCTTGTGAAAAGAAACGTTGTTTGAACAGCGTCATACTATCATAATACACATTCTAGTTTATTATGTATTTTATGATTGCCTCATAATCCGGAAAAGTTCTACAAAAGTTTATCGTAAGCATTCTTTATCTTTACTCAACTCCCCGGAACTTAATAAAGTGCTGACGCTTTTGTACAGCAGACATTAAAAAATAACGTCAGCATGTGATGAATACTTGAAGTTTATCCTTTCTCATCACATTATTTATTTTAGTGAAAACATACGTATACACGTACAAACATTAATTTAACCACGTACGAGTATTTAATTTATCAAAGCGGTATACCTTAAGTAAGTGCTGGCAAGCAGGGCTTTTTTTAAAACAAAAAAGTCGAGGAACTCACATCATGTCAAGCTTTTTACAACAGCAAAAAATTTATCAAAATATCATTTAGTTATTCATTACAATACCGTATTTAATTGTATCATTTTGACGAATTATATAAATAAGGATTGTAATTTCGTAAGTACAAGCATTGTTCGTCTTATTGATTTTGTAAATTTAAAAAAACATATGTATATATATATAAACATATATATATATCTATATTTATATATATATATATATATATATATATATATATATATATATATATATATATATATATATATATATATATATATATATATATATATATATATATATATATATATATATATATATATATATATATATATATATATATATATATATATATATATATATATATATATATATATATATATATATATATATATATATATATATATATATATATATATATATATATATATATATATATATATATATATATATATATATATATATATATATATATATATATATATATTTATATATATATATAATATATATATATATATATATATTCGCACTTTTTACAGTCCTACCTGGAAAGTCAAGGGTCTTGTCATTTGTTGTGTTGTCCGGCTTTGGTGCGAGATGCGTTCCCATGGCTATAAATCGGTACAACATTTTAGGATCCTTTACCTCAAGCAAAAGGTTTTTAAAAAGCCTAATTTCGTATTTCATGAGAGTCGGGTGTAACATAACTTAACCGAGCTATTTGGAAACACATGAGTATTGACTGCCGTATTGTTTGTTTTTAAATAATAATAATAATAATAATAATAATAAACTTACCGCACCCCAATGGTACATAGGGCACTATTTCATATAAACGCAGTGTTATCTCGATCGTTTACACATGAAGGAAAGGTGATCAGCCCTCCACTTCAGGTACCAGTCCAGTGTAATATTGAATAAATATTAGAGTGAAAAAATCACTTATATTTATTGAACCCCCCTGGGAATCGAACCCGGGACCTCCAGAACGGTAGCCGAGCATGCTGACCATTTCACTACGGAGGCGGACAAAATAAACATTTGTATAAATAGTCGATACCGTGTTCTTAATTAATACTCGCTTCAGTGCAACCTGCCTCCCGACAAAAGGGGACTTAGGTGTTCTTGTTAATTTGGGCGTCAAACAAGTGCACGCGTACGCTAATCACAAAGTCTCTTCGCGCACGTATTACAATATACGTGATAAAAGGTGCTGGTACAATGTTCGACCACTTGACATGGAAAAAAGCCCTGCTTAGTAAGTACAATGTGTATTATTTACACTACATAATATTTTAATCTCATTATTTGTTCATTATTTTTTCATAAAATGAGAAATATTATTTCATTGACTTTTCAAATACTAAAATATAAATTAAACATAGACAGAAGTATGAAATAAAATTTTATAATTTCTTCCAGAACAAATTAAAATTTTATATTTGGATTGGGTGTATGTGTACTACTTACACTACATAATATATAAATCTAATTTTTGTACTGTTACAGTCTTTTAAATTTTTGAAATACAAATTAAACCCAGACGGGATTTAAAATTTTTATTTTATAATTTCTTCCAGAACAAATTATAATTTTGCAAAAATGTAATAATGTGAATTTCGTGAAATCTGCGAGGACAACTTTTCTTACATGAAAGTTACTACGCTCACTAAAGCACTCTGTAATGAACCTTTTAACCTTAAGGCGTCCTTCGGACATCTGAAAGCTTTCATAAAAAATATACAGAAAGTTTAACACAAAATTTTCGAAGGCAATTTCGAAATTTTGTAAAACGTTTCGAAAAAAATTATACTTCGAAACATTTACCAGTAACATCATGTTAATTTCTTAGTCGAAAAAACAACTTTTGTATTTTAATGTCTACCTCCATCGTGTCGTGGTCAGTGCTTTTATCTACTGCGAGGTCTCGGGTTCAAATACAAGGGGGGTTGAAATAAATGCAAGTGATTTTTCAGTCATATATTTATTTTAATATTACTTCGCTAGTACCTAAAGTAATCGGGCTGATTACTATTTCTTCAAATTATAAATAAAACACGTATTTTTTACCAATCGAGTATTATAAATTGTTACTAGTTTTGGAAGCTACAAATGCTTCCATATACTGGTTTAAATACAATATACACCGTTGATGAAACCATATGTAGCTAATCAAAAATTAATCGTTAGAATTTAATACTCAAATGTAAAAAAACAAGTGTTTTATTTATAATTTAATCACATGTTAACACAAAGTAATTGCTGAAACAATAAATAAAATACCATTCCTTCGTAATTTTAAATATACATTTAAAGTCATTACATAAGCCAGTTTAATGCCAGATCGTAAGCACTGAGATACTCGGACTACCATCTTCATTATTATAAATAAAACCTATCATAAATATTATTTGATTGTTTTAACTAATAAAACAGCAGCTCTCTACAAGATTCTACCAGTCGTGAGTATTTTATTTTTATTTTCTCTCATCATTTTTTCCACTAAACTTTTAGTTTTAGTTTCCTTTTAGGATTTTTTTTTTGCTGATGCTCATTTAGAAAACCAGTGAACTCAGATCCTTCGATCTAGAACCCTAAAAAAACTTTATATTAAATAAATCCTTTAGTTTCTGACTTAATTTCGCAAGGTTTTGTTCCTTTTTTATTTGTTCAACCCTTCTGCCGTAGGCAGATAGTGCTTCCTATACTTTTTCAGTTCTTATTCATTTAAGATCTATGAGGAATAGAAGTTTAGCATCTTAATTAATAAAACAGGCCTATTAATATAATTGGATGCACAACCAATCATGGTAAACTTATACTCATTCAAATAACAATTTAACTTGGAAAACTACTTGCTGAATGATTACTTTTTCAATCAGATACTAGATTATTCACCCTACGGATGATATATCATTAAAATTATATGTGTCTCATATTGAGACGAAGCATGTATTGTTTTTTTTATACGAAAGAAGATGAAACTCGATGCATCACGACTTTCACCGCCTGGCATTTGTCTGGCTCGAGCAATGATTTGGATCGCGTGTATTGCTATTACTTCCAACAGATGGCACGGCCATTTTGTTAAAAAAAAACATGTTTTTACTTGTCACAGGTGTACAAAAACCCGTGCAAATTTAAATGTAAATTTTTGTAAAAAAATCATAACAATTACTAAATAACTATAAAAGATATAAAATTTTGAATAAAATAACGCTCACATATTTATATATTATTTTAAATATCAATTAAAGAAAAATAAATATCCCAGTCCTTTGTTTAAAACAAACAATAATACAAAGGGGTAAAATATACAGGGCTTTAAATATTTGTTTTTCATATTATTTTATATTACAAACGTAAATCTTATTTTACCTTCTTTAGAATTTTCGAACATTCCTAACTTACTTCTCAAACATTTTACCAACCCTTTACGACTATTTCTGACTTTTCTTGAGCCCCTACAAATCTGCCTATAAATCGACAACAAACACGTTTCTCAGAATCGTTTTTCCAGGACTCGTTCTGACTATACAAATAGCTCTCAAGGACAAAAAACTTTTTAAAACTACGAAAGGGTCAAAGACTACTCTATTTCATAAACTTTTTGCCTTGTCCTTTAATAAATGGACATTTCAAACTATGTGTTTAACTGACAGTAAATACATTCGTTTATTTTAAAAGAAAAACAGAAACATTCAACATTTCACAATTCACAATTCAATGAAACTCTAACTGAAAATTTATGTACATAGATTACAAAGTTTTTTTTTGAAAATTATTAAGGAGGGTGATTATTTTTAAAGAATACTTAAGATCACATTAACGACTTTTAGGTTTTGTGTATTCTGGATTGGCTAATTTAATAAGGGTAGATTTAAAGATTTAATTCAATGTATATAGTGTTTTTCCAATATTTTTTTAATGTCGTTGATCAAAGACAATATTAATTTAAACCTTTAATTTTAATACTAAAGATATCATTCTATGCATAATTGTAAAAGTAAAAATAATTGGAAAAGATCCTAAAGACTTTTTTTTTAAGAAATATTTGTGTTTTTATTATTCACACTAATATTTGAATTTCATACTGTTTCTGTGAGCCTAAGTGGCTCATTATTAGAAATAGGTATCAAATTGTGGTAGAGTGAGTTCGAACCGAGAAACTCTACTCAAGAGTCCGCGACACTAACCACGGGACCACAACCCGACTTCTTTGACGTGCTGCCACCCTTATTCGCACCTCAATGGTGCATAGGGCACTGCATCATATACATGCAGTGTTATCTTGATCATTCACACATGAAGGAAAGGTGATCAGCCGCTTCAGGTATCAGTACAGGGTAATATTGAAAAAAACCGCCTTGCCGACTTGCTGCCGCCTACTATTTTAAACCAAATAAAAAAAAATGAATATACTCATATTTATTTTACATCTTACGGACCAGGGATCTGCTTGATACTTTGATTAGTTTCACTTCAAAAGCTTTAAAAAACACAAGACGCAATCCTATACCTATATATGGTTAAATTGAATACCGATTTGCTCCAATCGTATAAATCAGATACATCATATTTTGACGAAATACATACATAAATATAATAAATATGTAAGCACAATTTGTTCAACAATCTGTTTCGCGGTCTTTTTCCGATCATCACTCGAGACCTACCCTCGATAGGAGACACCCTTAGGCGTTTTTTGTTACCTTTTTCACCGCGTGTGCCTACGAACTCGATGACTCCCTACGGAATAAGATAATGGTATCCTTACTCAAAGGATAGCAGGAAAAGAATCTGTCGGGGACAAACATTCCGAGATACGTATCGGAGCTTTGGAAAACGGAAGGGGATAATACAAAACCATTTTACTTGTATCGTGTTGTGACTCTACCAATGAGATCAGTCAAGTAAAACGTTTGACAAATTTACAATAATGTTTTCTTTACTCCGAAATACTTTTTTAAGAGAAATGATCCTTGTGAGAGTAGACTTTATTTTTGGTATTCTCGATCTGATGGTGTACACCAGAGCTCGTCAACCTTTTTATGCCTACCGTCCACTCATTGCTTATTTTGTAAGTAAGTAAGCGTAATAAAATTATTAACTACAATTTTAACTTTATTGTAAAAAGATGAGAAAATATTCTTTTCTAAGGTGGAGATATCAATTTACATTAAAATTTGTGAAATTCAAAGTTAAAATATATAAATTAGTGAAATACAAAATAATGCTCGAATAGTTCACAATCAAATAATTTATTGAAAGTTAGTTTCCAATATTATAAAAAACAAGTTTAATGAAAACTAGACTAAATTATCTTCGCTGGAAAATATTGAAAATCTAAGAAAGCCAAGTAAATAAAGTTTTGGTTATGGCGATATTGGAAATGAACCTTTTCAGAATATATTATTTTGGCGAGCCGTGAATTTCAGCCGATATGGAACATTTCAGGTACTCAAATAGATGCTTGAAGTAGTTTCACAGAAAGAGCCTAAGTAGTTCCACTAAAAGGAAAAGGCCCAAAATTACACAGTTCAGAATTCAATCAAGTGTATGGAAATAATTCAAAGGGTAATAAGTAAAATAAGTCAAGCAAAAATATAAATCTGGCATATATTCCTCAACGCTTGAGGCACCGATATTGTGACTTCCATTTAAAAATACTTTTACCACTGAAATTTACTGATAATAGTTCTAAAATAAGAAATATAAAAACCGTTACTGAATATATGCCTATATATGTATTTCTGTTTTAACCTTTTTAAGGTCATCAGAAAACAATGAATGATTTTAAATAAAAAAATTGTTATAAGAAAGAAAAATAAATTGTCAATATAGTAAATATGTTATTGTTTCAAAGAATTCAGATAAAAAAAAAATATTCAAGTTTTATACATTTCTTCGTGGAACTGCATTTCATATTGTAAAACAATATATATTTTTTTAATACTTTTGGAAAAAACAGTTTCTGTAATATTTTTTCTTTTCCACCGATTATTATTTTGCATTTTATTTTACTCATAATATTTTTTTAGTTGACTCGAATAAAATAAAAAGATAAATAAATCAATGAAACACATGTTTTGAAACCAAAGTTTAAAAGATTTCTTTTGATAGTTTTTTAAAGACTTTAAAAAAACTTAAGTTAAAAAATGTGTGTAAATTGTTACTCAAAGCAAAAATGTTTATTTTTTTCCTCCACTATCATAATGTTATTTAAAGATTAAGTATAATATTCTGTACACGCAGTTTGTCATATATGCATTTTCTGTCCATGAAGTTTAAATAAATAAATAATATTTGTATGTTTTTACTATAGCTTTGTATTTGTATACAATTAATAATTGGTATGTGTACATACATTTACAAGTTTATTCCTTGTATACCAAGAAAATTATAACTCTCGGTTTCTGACAAAAATGTACCAAATTTGTGGTTTTATCGACCTGTTTTGTCTTCCAGTAAAATCCTTTTAAAATAAACTCTCTTAAGCGGGAATTGTTTAATTACTTTTTCAATCATGTTTACCAGCTAATTTAGACAGATCCAGCCGATCGTATACGTACATAATGAAGCAAGTACCTCTTTACAAGAATAAGCACTTTGTATTGAATTTCCTGGCTATTTGTTATTTCTGGATTTTGGTACTAGATCACTCTTAATTCCGGGATTTCAGGGGTTTTGTTCCGATTGAAATTTCAGCATCAAATAGCAGTTATTCGTAATTCTTACATTCATTTATTTATATGAATTAAATTTTTAAATATAAAAGTCTGGGTATTTACAGAGCTTATAACCTGGCAGAGGCTAGATGAGTGATCACTTTATTCACATGTAACAGCATATTACAAGTCTTAAATTAAACCCTATTAATTCCCCATCTTCTATATTCTTCTTCATCTATGTTAAGATGTCAAAAAGTAAATATATAAATTAAATTTTAAAATATAAAACTCTGGGTATTTACAGGGCTTATAACCTGGCATAGGCTAGATGAGTAATCATTTTATTCACGTGTAACAGCATATTACAAGTCTTAAATTAAACCCTATTAATTCCCCATCTTCTATATTCTTCTTCATCTATGTTAAGATGTCAAAAAGTAAATATATTAATTAAATTTTAAAATATAAAAGTCTGGGTATTTACAGGGCTTATAACTTGGCATAGGCTAGATGAGTGATCACTTTATTCACGTGTAACAGCCTATTACAAGTCTTAAACCCTATTAATTCCCCATCTTCTATATTTTTCTTCATCTATGTTAAGATGTCAAAAAGTAAATATATTAATTAAATTTTAAAATATAAAAGTCTGGGTATTTACAGGGCTTATAATCTGGCATAGGCTAGATGAGTGATCACTTTGTTCACGTGTAACAGCCTATTACAAGTCTTAAACCCTATTAATTCCCCATCTTCTATATTCTTCTTCATCTATGTTAAGATGTCAAAAAGTAAATATAACTCCTAAGTGGAGAACCCAGATTTGTGAACAAGGATTTGAACACTCTGAAAATTTTGTAATTCAATATTATTTGGAGTTTTTTTAATGAGCAAATATTACATTTTTCAAACAATGTATCATGCATACTTCAATTATTTTTAAACAACAAAAAATCAAATATAATATAAAATGAAAGTCTTCTAAAGTATTTTTATGCTACCCATTTACTCACAGTTAGTAATAATTTTATTAGAGAAGGTGCATGAATATGCAAAAGGCAAATATTATTTGCTATGAATTGGTGTGGCGTTCTTTTCTCTCTACTTACCCCTACAGGAGGCGGCGTGATAGTAAGTTAGTTAGTTATTAATTTTAAAGTGCACTACCGCGGCCGAGCGTGGCGTCACACGTCACCGCGGACGAACGTGACGTCACCACGGGTGGAATTAGACGAACCATTAAATAGACAGACAGCCAGGAACTCGGCCTCTCCCGTCATCCAGCTACTACCGGGACCGGGTCTACCTCCAGTTACCATTAGCCGCATAGTGATTTCAATGAATATTTTAAATCAAAAGTTTAACGTAATCAGTGATCATTCATTTGTATTAACGTGATGTAGCGATAAGTATTTCCTATTATATATTATTGTTTGACATCTCATCAAAGATGAAGAAGAATATGGAAGTCTGGGCATTTACGGGGCTGACGACCGTCATAGGCTGGTTTAAGTGACCACTTTACACACGTGTAACATGCGATTTTTGGTCGACCCGAAGGCCAACATACACTAATTATGTGTTAAACATTTTGTGTAGTTTTAAGTGTGTAAATAATGCTATGGCGGTGAAGGGTGGCATTGTTGTGGCTGTGGTAGTGATTGTCCTGACTAAGAGACAGGTACGTCTCGAAACCGGTAGACATCAAAATCTCGGTGAGTGGTTATATACTTATATTATTAACATTTTAGTAAAAAAAATAAGTAAAAATGAATAACCACAAAGTAAATGCTTTGAAGATTAATAACATTGAGAATATAACAATATTCTCCGCCTCCGTAGTGTAATGGTCAGCACGCTCGGCTACCGTTCTGGAGGTCCCGGGTTCGATTCCCAAGGGGGGGTAAAATAGATATAAGTGATTTTTTCACTGTAATATTTATTTAATATTACCCTGGACTGGTACCTGAAGCGGAGGGCTGATCACCTTTCCTTCATGTGTAAACGATCAAGATAACACTGCGTTTGTATGACGCAGTGCCCTATGCACCATTGGGGTGCGGGTAAGGGTTTTATTATATAAAACAATATTTATGCTCTTTTTACCCGTAAAAATGTTGTACAAAATCTTTCAATAGGGATATTTCCATTACATATGTATATATTTATTTAATTGAATTGATCAAACTCCTTAAAGCGTGCAATAGTAGAAAGGGTATTACATTGTACCGAAGAAGTTTTAACTTTATCACTAATATCATTAAAGCGATGTGATAAGTCCTTTGTTCCACATTCTAAGTAATAAAAGTATAGTACATTTGATGGGATACAGGTGACGCAAGTATTGAAGCTCACAGTGAAGAACATTACTGCTTTATATCAAAGAAAATAAAGGGAGAATTCAATGCTGGGCCACTCGGAGTAGCATACCCACACTCGTACTTGATTGTTAACCTTGGACATTACTTATTTACGCGAATCCTTTTTGGAGAATTATACACATAATTTACCTAGTCGTAAATGAAGCTATAGAAAGAAGGATGAAAGAAGACTGAATGCAGTTGAAATGCGATCTTTCAGACAAATGTGCGGCAAAATGATGTATGATAGATGCTCGAATTATGATATAAGAAGAAAAATGATAGGCTGAGATAAACATCATCGATAAAATTAAGAAATTTTTTAAATTAAAAAAGTTAAAAAAGTGGAAAAATTAAAATTAAAAAGGTAGTTTGGGCATGTGAATCGAATAAGTGATGAAATAACAGTAAAACAAATGCATGAGGCAAACGTAGACAAAATACCAATGAAAACATGTCATGGTCGAGTATTTCAAATATTTGAAAGTGGTCAAATCAGCAGTCGGAAGAATTGGCAGGTATGTATGAGAAGGTGCATGAATGTGGAAGAGGCTTATAAAATGTTTACCAGACAGATTGGTGTGGCGTTCTGTTATCTCTGCCTACGACTGCATGGAAGCAGCGTGATGCTCATTATTTTTTTTTTCTTTGGGTCCTGTTCAATTATTTTAATTTATTCTAATTTGAAACCGTTTTAAACAGCATATACTCACTATCTGTCAAAAGTTATACACTCATATACTTACTATGCGTATTATGCTTGTGAATACGTTAAAAAAATTATTTATATTTTATTTACAACATTTTGAGTGTGTCCAAAATACTTTTTTTTGACATCTCATCAAAGATTAAGAAGAATATGGAAGTCTGGGCATTTACGGGGCTGACGACCGTCATAGACTGGTTTAAGTGATCACTTTACACACGTATAACATTTACCAATTCTACCCATTATTGACAACCATACTACTCAAATTCTTGGAAGTTCTATATATATGAAACAATTTAGAAACCTTGTTCTTGAATCACTAGAACTTCACTAGAGACATCTATTGGTGAGATGTAAAGAAGCTTTTTACTAAGCAGAAACTCTTATATTAGTATGTGAGGTCCGAATCACTTGTTCTAAAATCTGGATTATCTTCAATTATAGGAGTTGTTTTTCATAATTTTTTATTGACATCTCATTAAAGATGAAGATAATAATGGGAAGAATTGGTGAATGTTACAAGTGTGTAAAGTGATACTTTAAACCAGCCTATGACAGTCGTCAGCCCCGTGAATGCCCAGACTTCCATATATTTTATTTATTTATTTTATTTTATTTATATCAATAACTAGTGGTATATACGAATAACTAATTAATGCTGGACATTCAATCTAAAAAGATCTCAATGAAAGTTTTGTGACCGTCAGACCTTTGATATTTATTGAAAATATTCCCTTAAGGTTCTACTGGTACGTGACACCCTTGGAAACAAAGGGTTTATATTTCACGCGCGTATTTGCTAACTCTTACAATACAGTAACCGATGCTAAGGGTAGAAAAACATTAACACCGTATATTTTCAACATCCGCTAACGTCATTTGAAATCAATTTCTTTCAGTTATTTAAAATGAAGTTAAATATATTTTGTTTATTCTCTTTTGCATCCAATGCTGCATAGGGTACTTCATCAAATTATTATCGTTTTTTTAGATTGTTTAAGATCCAAAGACAAAATTATTAGTCTAATACTTAAGGTTCTATTACATACTATTTTATAACCCTTATCCGCACCTAATGGTGCATAGGGCACTGCATTAAATTGACGCAGTGTTATCTTGATCATTACTTACATGAAAGCAAGGTGATCACTCTTGCGATTCAGCAACCAGTCCAGGGTAATATTAAATAAATATAACAGTGTTAAATCACTAATATTTATTTTTTCCTCCCCCTCTGGGAATCGAACCCGGGACCTCCAGCACGGTAGCTAAACACGCTGACCATTACACCACGGAGGCGGACAAGATTACATACTATCTAAAGTAATATTACATAAATACTATTAAGGTTTATAAAATAATTAATTATTAAATGCAAATATGTACATTTATAGATTTTTCAAAATGGATTCCAAAGTATCTGATTTTATCCATAGCATGCGTATTTTTATCTATCCATATCCATATCCATAACTTTTAAGTAATTTTACTAAAGCAAAACACTCTTCGCCTAGTAACTTAACTAACTAAAGGCTTTTTTTAAAGGAATTGTTTCCATATGTATGTATAGCTACTAATGTTTCAACCTACATTATTGTCTTTAGTTGAACAGATTGTCTATCGTTTCTTATTTGGATATGCAAATATAATATTAATGGTAAAACTGAGGGTTAATAAAAAAAAAGCAAAATAATATACGGAATAATCAAATAACAAAACATATACAAAACTTGTTGTTAATAACAAAATGCTTTAAAAATGCCTACAAAAATGGACATCGTGCCTTCAAATTCAATGGAGGAGGAAGAACTATGAGGAAAAAGTGTGGATAGTCTCAAAACATGTGATTTATTTAATAATAATAATAAAACCCTTATCCGCACAGTAATGGTGCATAGGGCACTGCGTCATATAAACGCAGTATCATCTTGATCGTTTACACATGAAGGAAAGGTGATCAGCCCTCCGCTTCAAGTACCAGTCCAGGGTAATATTGAATAAATATTACAGTAAAAAAAATCACTCATATTTATTCTTACCCCTCCTGGAAATCGAGCCCGGGTCCTCCAGAACGGTAGCCGAGCGTGCTGACCATTACACTACGGAGGCGGACAAAAATGTCATTTAAAAAATTCTTTACAGAAAACGTTTGTCATTGCTTAATTATCTTTTTTTTAAATTACATATTTAAAAAAAATAATAATTGCAGGTGGAATTGGCGTATTTTTAAAAAACCACTTAATCTCTTAAGTGGTTCCATGATTTTGTAGCTTTTATAACAATATAAAACTGGTTCTATCGTTAAACTAATGTTTATTACCGTCAGAGTTCTTAAAAAGGACGTAAATTTTATTGAAGCCCAACTTTAAGGACTTCTCCAGAGGTATGTTTTAAATGTCAAATTTAATAACTTTAATTTTGTCTGAAAGAGTTAAATTTATCGTTATTTTAACGTTAATATATATTTCACATGTAGAAAAGATTATGTTAATTTTTAAACAAAATAATCCCGAAAAAGATTAAAGTACATATCATGAATATCTCTTTAAATTTATTAATTTCCAGCAAAGGCAATCAAAGCATTACTCGAAAAATTAAAATTATTAAAAAAAAATATTTCAATAGAATGTAGAATTCTGTACAGTGTATTAAGTGACCACTTCAATGAACAAATTTTTGCTGAAGGCCTTTACTTACATCTTCTTCATTTAATTTGAGATATCACTAAAAAAATAAGGTTTATTTGGTATTATAAGATGCTTGAAATAATAGGATAAAAAATATTTCAGGCCACATGTGATTAAAATTAACGTCTTAATAAAAAAGCATCACAATTTAGCACCCCAATAAAGTAACTACGTGTAAATTTAAGGATAAATAACGATATTTCAGATGGTGTCAGTGTGTTCGTGAAAGCTTTATAAATCTTTGAAGAAGGTTTACACGGTAATTAATCTTACAAGTGCCTTCACAAATAAAATCCGGATATAGTGTTCATCATCTAAATATGAAAGTTACTTGATTTAAATATTTCTGTAGAATAATTTCATGAAAATATACGAGTAAAAATATAAAAGTGAGTATTTTTGAGAAGCAATTTGTAAGTTTCATATTGTGTATCTTTTTAAGTCTTAAAAGTTAGACTCAAAGCTAACGAGGGTGCATGTGATTTATAATAGTGCTTACAAATATTGGCACACCGAATGAAAATATATAAAAGTCATAAAAACGTAGATGCTTTGACAATCAGAAAATAATAGTTGTTTACTGGTGGCGTAGACAAATCATGAAATTAAGAAACTTGGATCGTTCAGGATTTTTACGATATATATATATTTCAATTTCGTAAAAATCGTTATTTTGAACTGAAGTTTTTGAATGGTGAATTCATCGATAAAAATGCTATAAATAATGTGTAGTGATTCACCTCCATAGGGTAGTGGTTAGTGCGCTAGGCTACCATGCTGGAGGTCCCGGGTTCGATTCCCAAGAGGGTCAAAATAAATATTAGTGATTTCTCAGTCCAATATTTATTTAAAATGACCCTGAACTGGTACCTGAAGCGGAAGGCTGATCACCTTTCCTTCGTGTATTTAATGATCCAGATAACACTGCTTCTATACGATGCAGTGCCCTATGCACCATAGGGTGCGGATAAGGTTAGAAAGGATAAATAAAGTGAATTTTATGAAATGCAGCTTCGAAACTATGTACTTATGTATCATTCAAACATTAAAGAAGGGTTATTGAAAAAAAAACATAAATTGGAAGCTATATGTAGAAAAGGGGTATTAACTTGTATTGTTGAAATTTATTAAACCATATCCGCTCCCTAGGTGGAGCATATGGAGTCCACAAACTGTCTCCAAGCTTTTCTGTCGGCTGCCAGCTCCCTTGCATCCTCCCAAGTCAGATCCGCGTCCCGAAGTTCTGACGAGAACTGCCGACGAATTGTCAGCAGTGGTCGTCCTGGGCGGCGCAAACCTGATGCCTTATAAACGCCTATACAATGCCTGCATTGCTCCTGCTCTCTTATGCGGCTGTGAAACATGACACCTTACAAGGGCCCAGAGCAGCCGACTAAGCTTTGAGAATAGGTGTCTGCGGAGAATTTTAGGCGTGCGGTGGTTTGACTTTGTGAGGAATGAAGAGATAAGGCGTAGGACGCAGCGAATCTTGGTCACAACTGTCGTTAAGAAAAGGTGATTCAGTTGGCTTGGCGCATGCCTCCTGAGAGCCTTAATCAAGCTTGCCTCTTTATGTTGAAATTTAATGATATATATAGTACCCGTGATTTAAAGTACAAAACCTGCATAATTAATACAAAGAAATTAAAATTATTACCATTCTGGGTTATTTGAATCCCTTAAGATCAATTCCCATGGGTATCAAAATTAATTTAGTGATTTTCCATTCCTGAAATATGTCCATTTAATGTCACCTTAGACTGGTACTTTATGAGTAAGACTGATCACCTTGCCTTCATATCATTAACGAACAGAATAACAATGCGTTGCTATGATTTTGGGCCTTATTCATCAAACGTTACAAGAATTATGAAGTGTTACAGAGCTAATACTGACGTAATCAGTCGAAAAAGATGTATTTTATTTATTAATTATACTGTCAATATATGTCACGAGCACGTGTTAACTGGTTATACTTTATGTAAGGTGGTTAATTGCGTAACGTGATATATATATGTGTTTATATATATAGACATACAAATATTATTAATTCATTGAAATTTGATATTAGCTTACCCTCTCTTCGCTTCTCAATTAATTTGAAACAATGAACATATGAAGTGTTTAACTCATCAACTATTTCATTTAATGATAATTATAACAATAATAATAATAATAATAACTCTTTATTCCAGCTTGACTAAGTGGTAGGTGCAATACTTAGTCAGCCATATATCGCTCACTCCTTTCAAGAACGTCATAAATAAAAAAACTTGATTTTTCAGGAGAACATTGTTACAGTTTAAAAATATAATACAATGTATTAAAGTAAATATCAAGCCATGTATTGAACATTTTACTGTGCAACAGATCTTTTAAGGTAAAACCTGAAGGTTTTTTCTCTATTTGAAAAATTTTTAGTACATTTAAGAAATTAATTAAACAATACCTTTTCATCAAAATGCAAAAACAACACTTTCTGCCCTGTAGCGGGTAAATATTAAGTTAAAAATATGCCTCTTTTGCTGGAATATATTACATTTTCTGGGCATTCTGAAAACATGCACAACTGAAAATTGCAGATTTTTTATTTATGACGTTCTTGAAAGGAGTGATCGATATGGTGTACAACATTTTTATTTGACAATGAAATTAAAAATAATAAACAAATAAGAATGAAAATAATGAATAGAACGGTGAAAGAAAAAAAAAGAAAATTTGGAGAGATGTAGATGAACATTAGCTTGCTGGCAAACGCAGCACTGTGCTCCAGTGCCACCACATGTCCAGCCCCCATCTGTGCTCCATAAGCAGCTTTATGATGATTATTATGATTTAATAATCACACAATAAATTGTTTTTCAAATGCTGAAATTATCAATCGTCTTGAGCATATTTTCTTAGCGGAGGCAGTACACCTCCCCCTGGTAGGCCTTTTAGGGTCTACTTGGGAATACTTTAAGTCCTCGACAGAAGGGAGTTCTGGGATGAAGAAAATATTTTTGCCTCCCCTCTTTCTATAAATGGACATTCTAGCAATTTATTTTCCTCTATCAGTGAGAAATTTTATAAAGGCTTTTAGACTAAAAAAGTTTGAGAACTTGTGGTCTGCAGATCCGAAACATGAAATTTCTCTGACAACCTTATAACATTCTTCACAAACCTAATGTACCAAAACATCCTGGGAAGAATTTTATGTACTTTTCTGACCACGGTCAATCGTTCGCTATTCCTGAGAAAAAATCTTCTCTTCTGATAAAGAACACTTCACATTCCTAGCCATATGACAGCATATTCAATATTTTTATGTCACCAAAATCCTAGACTCTGGAATGAATATCCTTTACCAGTGAAAACTACACCTTGCCAATATTTTTTAACAAACCTCTGAAACATTTTTCCTTTTTTCAGAATCTTAAATGTTCATCATATTCTTCTTTTGACTCTCCCCCTCTGCCCCTTACCTCGTTACCTGACCACACTACTGTATTGTTTCCTATTACGAGGCCACCAATTTTTAATTTGCATAGAGTTTTTAAATAATAATAAACTTTTTTTTCAAATTGATATAAATAAAAATTGATATAAAAAAAAATTAACTAGAAATCAACTAATGCTGAAATAAGTTTTCATAAATCATTATCCTTTTATTTGAAAATTTCGTGTTATATAACGAATCATGTAAAATTGTCACCTTTTCAGCAAACACTGAAAAGGTGACGATTTTAAATTATTGAAAGAAAGACACTGAGGGTGAGGTAATCTTAAGGTAATTTTACAAAAAAGGGACCAATATACTATCCAAAATTATTACTAATATCAATCATATTTTTAGGTATGAATTTTTCATTGAAAGACCAATTATTTAATATGAATTCAGAATATACCTTATTGTAAGTAACAAAGGAGTTCGTTAAAAAATATTTTATTTTTAAAACAGTTAAACTTTTTTTTGGATGAGTAATAATTTTATTGCTTGAATAAATGAATCACTAAAAAATACTTAATATACACCAACCATATGCTGAGCCAAGGTACAAGTATTTACTATTTGAATTTTCGACATTACTAATAATCAAATATATAAGGTTACTTATATCTGAAAGAATCCGGAATAAAACATTTATTTTATTCAATCCTAAGTAAGGTATCATAGAAATAAAATTGCTTACATATTTGTTTATTCTTTATTTATTATAAATAAGAAAACACTTAAAATCAAAACATTAACATATATAATCCTATTGACTATTATCAAAGTAATTTACCCTGCTTTGTACGTAAGTAATGTATAAAAATTTCAGTCGAGTACACAACTATTACTATGCATACGGGATATAAACAAGAATACTTAAAAATAAAATAATATTATGATTATAATACTTTTGATTTTATTGTTAACACAAAATAACGTTGGCAATAATTAAAGACATTTTCTTAACCTCATTTGCACTAAATAATGCATAGGGTACTACATGTTTCGACATTGTTTTATCATAATCGTTAATTGCATAAGGGCAAGGTGATCAGATTTGCCCTAATTGCACCGGTCCAGAGTGATATTAAATAAATATAAGAGGTGATTTTTAATAAATATAAAAGGTAAAAATAAATAAATATTAATATATTATTTAAAGTCTGCAGAGCAATTTCGACTTGACAAATGATCAACACTTCGATATAAAAATTAAATACTTCATTCCCATATATTTTATACACAGATTATTTGATATATTTTTTTTTTATTTAAATACGCAAACATTAAATAAATTTAAATTTATTCAAATTGAATAATATCCAATTTAAATGTATCGAAATGATAAAAGAAAAACTTTTACAATAAATTGTTATGCTCGATTTTTTTCGAAATAAATGTCGCACTCCATGAAATTATCCAATATAATCCGACTTTTCGGGTCGTTTGTTTTCAAACATAAATTGGAATTACAAACGAGTGAACCGAAAGCTTGATTATAAATAAATTATTCACGAGGTTCGGGAACATGTAATGCAAAATATTTTGGAAAGATAAACCTGTGCGATTAAGTTAATAAGGATAAATATTTACCATAGAATTAACCATCAAAACGAGGATGTGCAAATTTTAAAAACAATATTGAAAAAGTCTAAATTGAACATTACTCAGAATGCATACATATATATTTTATTAATATTTTCTGGATTGATTAAAAACTGACTGAAAAACTTTAATATTAAAATAAAAACGTTTATTTTAACTCATGATGTATTATTTTCCTTAAAAAATATAGTTCACAGATTTATTTGTTAAAATAAGTGAAATTAATATTTTTTTCTGCTTTTTTCGTTTTTTTTTAACTATTTTATATATGATAATTATGTATATATCATTAAAAAACTTTGACAACCAGTTTTAATGTTATTTATGTTTATTGTTTATAAATCTACCGATTTTTAGTTTTTACTTTTAGGAATAATAGTACTATAATTTTAAATAAATAATATAAATTTATGAATTGCCTCTATAAACATTTTATACAGATATAAGTACAACAAGGAAGAAATGTTTAATGTACATTGAGATTTCCATAATTCTAAAAATCCTTAAAACACATCGTATTAAAAACAATTAAATATAATTCAGTCTTTAACTTCAACTTCAACAATTAACAAACTTACGGGTTTCACCAAATCCCTTTTCAGAAATCCGTTTTTTTTTTAAAGTCCTTAAGTTAAGTTAAGGAAAGTGAAGAAGGATTTAGTCTCACTTAAAATGTTGTGAATAAAATAACTGGTAAAATCATAAGCTTCATAATAAATTAAAAATCATGTTTTCTGGTGTCTCCCATTATGTGAAATAATTCAAGAATAATTTTTCATAAATTCAGATAAGATTTACACATTACTTTTCATCTCTTTGTTGAGTTATCAAAATGATGGACGATTAGATTTGCAAAAAAATAATTTGAACAAATAATTACTCAAACAAGATGATTGCAAAAAACCGTTATAGTAACCTTTGTAAGGATTCTTAATAAATTTGTAATATCATTTGAACAAAATTTTCGATTGATTTTTATTTTTGATTCAGTTGTATTTAATTTGATAGAATTTCACAATCATTTAAACCGTTGAGAAAACAATCTTCAATTAATATTTTTTTGCAATAGCTGTCCTTCAATTATTTTGATTCGTCTTTTGTTTTCTTCTTTATTTCCATAATTTTAAACCCGTAAAGACACCACCAAATGCAAGAAATGATGTAGAAAATCTGTAGTGGAACTAGGATATTCTTATTCCAACCCATGGCGATGTATCTCTGAGTGACAAAGGCAAAGACGAGGCAGCGAATGAGTTCCAGAAAAACAGCTCTCGGTCTGCGGTCAAACATCATCCCTATTGTTGTAAGGGAAGCTAAAATGTAGGTTACGTAAATAAATACCGACAGCGGAGTCATCCCCTGTAACAAGAAAGAAAAAAGACATTTATATTTCAAAGGAAAATAGTGATGTTTTGAAAATAAAGAAAATCCATGGAATCTTTCTTTGCTTTTGCAGAAAAGTCTGCTTGTACATTAAGTTTATTGCTTACATATTTGTAATTTGATTAAATTTAATACATTTGCTGCATTTTGATTATATCTTAGTACTTGTTCACAAACCTGGTATGCAAAAATGTCAGCATACAAATACAATTATATGGACATACTCAACCAGTTGTGAATATAAATGTCTGGTCAACCATAAGCTGCATAAAAAAACTAAGCATCATGTTTGCAAGCGTTTCCCAGTATGTAAAAATAATCCGTGGTTCGAATCTTGCAAACATCACACTAAAAGGGTCTCTGCTAAATACAATCATTCCGAATTCAATATGGATGGCTGTTATGAACTCATATATATTGCTTCTTGAATGTTTTTAGCAGATACTTTGTGGCACATTTTATAAACTTTATAAAACAAACCACTTTGTTTTAACCACTTTTTTATTATAAGTACACTTTAACTAACCAGTTTCGACGAAAGTAAAAGTACCTTGTCATCATCAGGGGTTATTAGATTCCAAAACATTAAAATACTCATGGTTAATTACATTCCCTTACCAAGTGTGTGGAAGTTTTTGGTAAGGGAATGTAATTAACTATGAGTATTTTAATGTTTTAGAATTTAATAAACCCTGACAATGACAAGGTTCTTGTCGAAACTGATATGTTAAAGTGTCTTATAATAAAAAAGTGGTTAAAACAAAGGTATTTAATTTTATAAAGTTCATATATACTGTGTCACGAGATTATTAGTATATATAAAATTTAAAAAATTTAAATAGTGTGGTTGACGATCATGGGTAGAATGATATATGTTGCACGTGTGTAAAGTATTCACTTAACCACTCTATGACAGATAAAAAAATCTATAAATATGAAAACTTCCATATTTTTCTTGGTTTATATTAAGATCTCAATTTTTATGTAGCTACAAAAATGGGGGTTGTTTTCTTTCTTAAGTAAAGTGATCAGTTTTTGAGTGGAAATCACTTAAATTTATCTTGATCCTCCTCAAAACCCGGGTTCTTCAGCATGGTAGCCAAACGTGCTTACCTTTACACTATGCAACCAAAAATATGGATTTTTTTTCTCTCAAAATACAGTTCATTACTAAGTAAAAAATCAATTTAAATTGAAAGATTTTACCACAAAGTGATTGCCGAATTAATTAATGGAATAATAATTTATTATAAAAAATAAATTAAACCTCTTTTTACTATAGCTAAACATTACTAGAATTCTTTATGAGTTTATTTTTTGAATGTCAGATTTGGCAAGACTTGGGTGATAAAATTGTGAGGAATAAAAAAAATATTAAATCAGACAAAATCTTGGCACGAAGCAGAATTGGAAAACTAACATGTGCCAAAAGTAAATGAAGTGGTGCTTATTTGGGTGAAAATGAAAAAGAAAAACTTATTTACAATTTTAAATTACTTGTCATAAACATCACCTTATCCAGATAAATGCACTAGTTTTTCATTAATTTACTACGAAGGTTTGCATGCGCGTGACACTTTTCATTAATGAAACTAGCTTATGTTTTCTTAGATACAGGAAAGTGTTAATAATAATAATACTTTTACGTTTTAATTTAAGTCTCATTATTTGATATTGATATACATATTATGTGTAAAATAAAAAAAAATCTTAGAGGGTACAAGAAAGCAGGCTTTTACGTTGTGGGGATGGAATCCCAAAGTACTCAAGCCTTTACCGTTACTCTCCTTTACATCTTCCTAATCGAAAGTTTCTACAAATCCTCTATTTCCTTTCCCATTTCATAAAACCACTCTGAGCTCCTTCAACATACGTTATATGTATCCTTTCAAATAAATTTCACTCACAAATCCAAAAATCTAAAACGCAAGACAGATAATTACTATGTCATATATTAAACGAGCAAGTTAACATTATGCCTATGTGATAAAATATATTAGTAGAGTATTTTTAGGGGCAAAAGCACTTATTATTCAAGGATTTTTTTCAACGTAACACATTTCTATTAAAAGTATCATGTTTTTTAAAAGCATTTAGGCTTACACCCTAGCATTTGGCTAGTCTAGTGATCACTTTATAAATTTGTTTATATATATATATATATCTATATATATATATATATATATCTATATATATGTATATATATATATATATATATATATATATATATATATATATATATATATATATATATATATATATATATATATATATATATATATATATATATATATATGTATATATATAATCATTCAAAGAATAAGAATAAAAATAATTGAACAAATTTTGTTGGCGGATAAAATTTTTTTCAAATAGCATTCTTAAATGTATTTTTATAAAACATGTGAAATTTTCCAGGCGTATATTTTAACTATCCTCATATATTAGTATTGATATTACGAGAACGTTATCAGAACTCGCGTGGGTTTCAATGCTAGTATCATCCCTTTATTTCGAATAAAAAGAAATAAAATGACGCTGTATTTTTTGTATGGAAAACCAAACAAAACTCCCTGCCGTGGAACGAACAGAATCTTCCAAAAGATTCGTTTCGCTTTGAAGATACGCATAATGTAACACCCCTAGTACCATAATTTAGGGGTTTTCCAAGATTCAAAAGGTTCTATGAAAACCCATTTGGATACCACAATACGCTATGAGAAACCATTGTATCAAATATCTGCTAGAGGTACTTTACGTGTGTACAGAAACGTTTGAGAATATTTCAATAATGCTTTAAAGGGATAAGCCGAGATGAATCAAGATTTATCCGTCTTTGTTTCTTATTCAGGTTTAGCAACAGGATTTCCGAGGAATTATTCATGTTGTTATTTACATCCAGGTATACCGAAGACATCATAATAATTTGACGAGGAATACAGCCTAAACGTGACAGGAGATTTGATCGTTGGACAATTAGCAGACAGACATTCAGCCGAACGAACATTCACATACTTACATAAGTCTTAAACGAAAACTGTCAAAAGTTAACCTCAAACTTTATATGCCTACTGGTTATTAAAATATATTGGAAAAGTTTATTAAATATAAGTAAAATGAGAAGAAAACCAAACTGTGTGCTTATTTAAGCATTTCAAAAAAAAAAAAAAAAATTACAAATTACATTCAGTCAAATATCAGCACAGTCAAATAACAATTTGGCTAAATATCTGTCGGTCAGATGTCAGTCAACAAAAGAGTTTGCTGGCAAAAATAATCCGCACTACGAATATCACGTACTTAATTAAATTGAATGAAAACAGAGAATGATTACTGTACTACCTTAGAATGTTTCTGAAAAATGAATAGCAAAAAAATCCTTGATAAATCCTGGTTATATGAACAAATAGTTTGATTTGAAATTAACAAGTGTAATATTATGTACATATACATCACAGAGAAATTCCGAGAATTTATAAAGATACTCCACATGGTTAATAAAGGAAAATTCGTAATATTTTTTTTAATGTAATTATATCTCTTATAATCAAAATTTTATGAGTGTGTAGAAATCGTTTAACCAAAAATAATACGTTCCATTATTATTAATTTCATGTCAAATAAACGTGCGAATCTCCAAGCTAATATATATTTCATTGTGTCAACATTCGAAGGTTAGCTTATATTTACATGAATTAAATAAAATAAAAATTATATACGTTATATATGTACCCCTCAAACGCGATGTATTTCATTGTTTTTAAAGTATATTTCATCGTTTTATGCAACGTCGCGTCGTCTCTCATGCAAATTTTCATCTCAAAAGCGCTGATTTTTATTTCTTTTATCTATTGTATAAGACAAAAACTTGATCCCATTATCTATCGTTTTTACATTATATAACCGGATTTTACTTTTACGTTTTGTGATTTTACATACATCAGGGGTGGCCAAACTTTTGATTACTTCGGTTTTTAAGGGCCGGTCCACCATGTTGTACGAAGTTATTATAGAACATTTGTTATATGAAGCCAAATATAAGTTATAATTTTAATTAAATATAGATAATATAATATGAATTCAATATCTGATTTATTCTCAAAAACTTAACAAAATAGTTTGTAATTAAACAATATGCCCTACCATTATCTTATTAATGCGAATTATGCTACTTTCAATACAAATTACCTTTTATTTTTTATTTCGTATCAGAGAAAGTACTAGAAAAAATGACGAACAAACTTCGGTAAGCTTTTCATATTGTAAAAGTCACACAGGCGGGCGAGTTGAAAAAGTTACACAGTCAAAGCTTTAATTTTATTATATTTTTACTAACAAAAGTATTACAGACATATTTTACATAAAATATAAAACATACAACTTCATTTCCGGTATAACGTTGAACTCTAGGACCAAAAATGCCATTACAATGAATTTTATTCTAAAGCTCTCGATTTTGCCAGACAATACATATGTTATATGCCACTCACAGTAGAATAATACCCAGTATAGGATGCGGAAGCATTAAAGCTGTAAAGGGTCGGGTGTGTCAAAGTGCAAGACACATTTCTGCAAACTTCGTAAAATTTCAGACACGAATTGCGATTTGGTTCCACGCCAAATTTTCGCCAGGGAAACTCCAATCCTCTCTTTATGATCGGTGGCCATTGTGCTGAAATTGTACTACCTCTCATAAACGCCTACTTTATACTCTTTATTGTGATTTGAACTAGAGCAGGTCATTTTGATTACCAGTAGACTTAAGTGTATTCTCGATAAATTAGTTTTGTATATGAACATTTCAATAGGGTTAAATTTAACTGTAATAAAAATATTATTGAAATCGACGATGTAAAACTCCTTTCGGGAAAAAATCGTCAATTTTCAGTTGTGCATGTTTACGGAATGCTCAGAAAAAGTATTATATCCCAGAAAAGGAGGCATATTTTTAACTTGATATTTACCCGCTACAGGGCAGAAAGTGTTGTTTTTGCATTTTGAAGAAAATGTATTTAGTTTTTTTAATTTTATTTTGGTATTGTTTAATAACTTTTTAAATATACTAAATATTTTTCAAATGGAGAATAAACATTCAGGTTTTACCTAAAAAGATCTGTTGCATAGAAAAAAGTTCAATAAGTGGCTTGATATTTATTTTTAATACATTGTTTTATATTTTTAAGCATTAAAATCGTTCTCCTGAAAAATCAAGTTTTTTTTTATTTATGACGTTTTTGAAAGCAGTGACCGATATGGATAAACATTTTTTTATGAACGATTTTTTGCTCATTTTAAATATACAAGTACCTTTCTGTATTTTTCAACTGAGCAAGTTTTCTGTTTGTCAAATTTATCAGAGTAAAGGATAATTTTTCATTAATTGAATGTTTGCTTTTATGTACCTTTAGTTCAGTTAAACTTCGATATTACGGCCCTTGATCTAACGAACTTTGGATATAATGCACAAAAATCCGTTCAAAAGTAAAAAAAAACCTCCTGATAAAACATGCTTAAATTCGAGTGTCACCGCATGTAAACAATTTTTTGGTCCCATGATAAACACAAAACTTAAAAAATTGCAAACAAAACATGATTCTATAATTTATATTTGAGGCACTAGCTTTGTGATTCTCCATTTTATAATTAAAATATTACTTTGTTTTAAAATTACAAATAAAGTGATTTTAAAACAAAGTAACATTTTAATTATCAAACATGTTTCCTTTTTCAGCAGGATAACCGAAAGCAAGAGTGTCGATATCAAACAGCAACGTCCTTTGACGAATGTCCGAAGACAATAAAAAGAATTTTGTTTGTGTTTTGTATTGTTTGTTTATATCATAATAAATTGTTAATATTTTTAACAAAAAGTTTTTGATTTATTCTAAACCTATTTGTATATAATCTACATCCCCTTCTCCAATTAGTCCGTTATATCGAAGTTTTACTGTACAATAAACTTTGTAGTGAAATGTGATCAGCAAATTAATATTCAGCGAAGCCTTACATTTGATACTGGTCCAAAAAATCTTCGGGTTTCAATAATTCAATACATTTTCATTTGATACGCTTCCAAATCCATTATCAAATGTTAATATAATAACATTCGGTTGGGCGTATAAAATATTGACAGTAAGACCGCAAAAATCACACGCAAGTACCAGGATGTGGAGAAAATTGAATTTTTAATTTATGGAGGTAATATCATTTTAGTTTTTATTAGATTAAAACCAATATTTTTAGCTTTTCCACTTTTTTATTTGACCAGCGACCGGGTTTCGTCGTTACCGACATCATCAGACTGGATGTCTGATGATGTCGGTAACGATGTCGGTAACGGACCAGTCTGATGATGTCGGTAACGACGAAACCCGGTCGCTGGTCAAATAAAAAAGTGGAAAAGCTAAAAATATTGGTTTTAATCTAATAATAAATTAAAAATGCAATTCCATCACGAAGTGTCAGTGGATAATATAAATCTATCATTTTAGTCGTTATTAAAATTGGTTTTCGAAATGGCTATAAAGGTAGCTTGGATATTTCCGTATTAATTTAATGCTCATGGCCATTAGCGAGATTTCAGTTCAGCAGTAAAAATATGCATAATATTTCAAAACACATTTCATCGAGCACGAAACACTGTATTTCCATTAGAGTGAATTCAAAACCTATCTGTTATCATATATGATATACTCCAACCACAGAATTTCGTAACGTATGATCACATGCATATTTATGATAACACAACCATTATGAAATTTCTCGTTTTGAAATGGAAAAATGAATAATTTATTTAGACGACTTCTCGAATATGAAGAGTAAATACCATTTTAACCCTCTCCTTTGTACAGCTCTCAAATAAAGTCTCAAAAAAAGATTACTTAAAACTGCCACTTAATTATTTTTTAAAAAAATGTACTTTTCTTACAAATTTGTTAACAGTTAAACATACTTGATTATTCAAAACAGTTCTTCAAAAAACAGTCCTCTAGGAAGAAAACTTGTTACGTTTGCAAACGATGGATGTAACGAAGAACCATTGTGCAAGTATTTTGGAGATCGCCATTCAAGCATATTTTTTTCAATAATCATCATTTGCTCGGTAAGTGTAACATTATTCACATTCATTGCACTGTTTTGTCATATTGTAAAAACAATTATATGTTATTTTACCTTAACATGTAACTTATCATTTAATGATATTTTTATGGATATGTAACGATGCTAAATTATGCTCCCACAAACAAAAATAAATTCCTTAAAAAATATATTTTCCTTCTATGATTTATCAAGTTTTTATACTTATTTTTTTTTAATGTACAAGAGGGTTAAATAACTAAGTAACCAAAACGTCGAGAATTTTATATAAACCTGGTGAATTCATTACCCTATTAAAATAACAAACCCTGAATACGGGACATTCTTCTTGATATAGCCCAGGAATAAAGAATATTAATTTGTTACATTTTTTGTACATCAAATTTATATCGTAAAAATATTTTTTAAATGAATTCAAATCATGAATTATTCATTATGCAACCAAGTTTAAAGTACAATGAAAATAAAGATTGTTTTTGGATAGTAGAATTTTAATTAAAAATTAATAAATATTACCACAAAGTGACTACCGAATCAATTAATAAAATTATTTTTATGTTATAAAAATAATTTTTGCCCCATGATAAAAATAGGGGTTGTAAATATAAAACACCAATATGAATATCGAGCCACCCTTGTTTTATTAGAAATAAGGGTGTGTTAGCAGCTACTAGGGTGGAACGTCACCTTTTGCAGATAGCAATCGCATGGAACGGATAACTGCACTAATACACGAAGGTAAACCGTGTGCAGTGACCGTTATCCACTGTTACTGCACCCAGATTGCACTATTTTCTATGTGTTCCATAAACTTTTAAGGCTTTGTGATTCAAAGTAATTATCTAATTGGAATACAGAAAACTAGTTATAAATCACTTCTTGAATGTTTTTCGCAGATACTTTGTGGCACATTTTATAAACTTTATAAAATAAAACAACTTTGTTTTAACCACTTTTTTTATTAAAAGTACACTTTAACCAACCGGTTTCGACAAGAACCTTGTCATCATCAGGGTTCATTAAATTCTAAAACATTAAAATACTTGATACATTCCCTTGCCAAAAATTTCCACACACTCCGTTTATTAAATTCTAAAACATTAGCGTTAATAATGTTAATTAATGTCATTAATGTTTTAGAATTTAATTAAGGGAGTGTGTGAAAGTTTTTGATAGGGGAATATCATTAAAATGAGGATTTTAATGTTTTACAATTTAATAAACCCTGATGATGACACGATTCTTGTCGAAACCGGTTGGTCAAAGTATACTAGTAATAAAAAAGTGGTTAAAAAAAGTTGTTTAATTTAATTTAGTTATGAATCAATTATATCGCCACTTTATTGATAAAATAGTCTACAATATTATTTAATAGTATATATTTTACTATCGTTGTAAAATAATCTTCTCAACTATTCGGTTCTAATTATTATTTCAAGTACAAAATATCCAAATCTTCGTTCACCAATATGGATTCACTTTAAGGAGTTATTTTAATTCGATATCTTAATAAAGATGAGGAAGAATAAAGTAATCTATTTACAGGGCTTATAACCTGCCATAGGCTGGTTTAAGTGAACATTTTTACACTTTGTTACATTTATATTCTCTATCCTTTATGACCAAACTTATAATGCCAATAGAATGGTATGATAGTAATCTATAATATGATGAAAAGAAATTTTAACGAAAAAAATACAAATAAACGGTAAATCATGAATAAATAAGGTATGTGTGTGTGTAAAAAGGAACTCACCATATGCCTCACTGCCAATTCCTGGAAGCCATAAACCACAACACAGAAGTGAATCAGTAGATACAGGTTACACCATAGAGGAAGAGTGACGTCATATTTCTCCCTAAAACGGATCTGGAATAAAATACGAGTATCACAATTAGTATTGATAAACAAATAATTACGCTTAAATCGTACACAAATACCGGATAAAGTCCCATAAGGTATTGTATAATAGATGTACATTGATATTCTTATGAATTTGGACTAAATATAACAATTAAAATTAAAATAATAAAATAAAAAAAATAATAAAAAAAATAAAAAAATATATATATATATATATTATATATATATATATATATATATATATATATATATATATATATATATAAATATACATATATATTATATATATATATATATATATATATATATATATATATATATATGTATATATATATATATATATATATATATATATATATATATATATATATATATATATAAATATATATATATATATATATATATATATATATATATATATATATATATATATATATATATATATATATATATATATATATATATATAAATATATAGATTCGATAGGTGCGATACTAAGTCAGCTACATTTTGTAATGAAGTCTGTCAAACACTGTGTTTCGATTTAGATCAATATATCTAGAAGTTTCAACAATTTGACCGGTGTGGTTGTCAATCATGGGTAGCATTGGTGAATGTTACACGTGTGTAAAGTGAGCACTTAAACCAGCCTACGACGGTCGTCAGCCCCGTAAATGCCCAGACTTCCATATTCTCCTTTATCTATATTGAGATGTCGAAAAATAATACCAGACATTGATATTATTCAATATATAATACAAATATGTCCCATTTATCTTTCAGCCAACAGAATATTATCGATGCCTTTGGAATAGCGTTAAATCATAAAGCGTAAATCCTGCAAACAATAGGGACAAACGATAGTCGTTATCATGGATGTGTTTCTGCTATGTAAGCTCCACTAGTTTCGCGCAAGTCCTGGAATTATTTTCACGTAGTTTCCAGGTCAGCGGAAGCGAGAATCCGCTAACCGATTGGAAAGAAGGAAATTCCGATCATTATTTTAACACATTTTATTTTATTTGTAAGGCTATCGTTTAACTTACAGAAACTAAGCATGGAAAAGGCAAAGGGAGGATAAAAGTAGACTGAATGCAGTCGAAATGCGATTTCTTGATTTTTTTTAGATGAATGTATGGTAAAACGATGTATGCAGATGTTCTTATGACGATATAATGATATCAAGGATCAAATGCAAGGCATTATCGATACAATTCAAAGCGTGGATAATTTCTAAATATGGTATATCAACAAGCATTGTGAAATCAAATTCTGCTTTCCTTTTTAGAAAGAGTTTATGATTGATGTTTAAATGGTGAATTATGGAAAGAAAGCAAAGCTGAGATACACATTATCAGTCAAATTAAGAAAGGTGTGGTTTGGATATGTGGAACAAATGAGTGAGGAAAGAACGGTAATACAAACTTTTGCGGCAAATAAAGTTGGAAAAAGGGTCAGAAGAAGAGCGAGAAAAACTGTGTCAAATATTTGAAATCGATCGGGTCAGGAGTCGAAACAATCGGCGGGTATATATGAGAAGACGTATGAACGTGCAAGAGGCGAAAAATGTTTGCAAAGAAAGAGTGGTGTTGCGTTCTATTATCGCTGCCTGCCTCTGCGGGGAAGTGGCGTAATAGCTAGTTAATGGTCAGTTTTTTTCTCTTTTTTTCTTTTCTATTCCAGACTGAGCCACAGCAACACATGTGGCTGACTACTTTTTTTCTTTTAACCCTTGTCCGCATACAATGTTACATAAAACACTGCATCGAATTGACGACTTATCTTGGTCGTACTTACATAAAGACAAGGTGATCATTCCTGCCCTTTAGGGACCAGTTCAGGTTAATATGAAATAAATATTAGAATTGTGAAATCACTAATATTTATTTAAACCCCCCTGAGAATCGGACCCGAGACCTCCAGTACGGTATCTAAACGCGCTAACCATTACACCACAGAGGCGGACTACAGCTAGTTATAAATTGAAAACAAAAGTATCTTAACGGGCGTAGTCACAGATACATAAATCTGAATTTCAAATTTTCTTTGAATATGATACGACAATCACGATAAAATATTAAGAAATATATTTTACAAACATTTCTCTACGCGAATGATCTTAAAGATATCTCGCTGTATACGTGACGTATGTAATATATGTTATTGAAGATACGTTTTTTTTATATTCATGTCAAAGAAAAGGCGTCTAACGACTTTAGTCTCCGCAATCGCGGGATGATATAAAACGTATATTTTTTCCATTAACTTACACAAAATCGGGGAGATTTTCTTGACGATTCGATTTTGTGGTATTTTATTCTTCGCATTCCCAAATCTATAAGCTATCGCGAGCTTCTGGTAATAATTTGAGATCGTAATCGCGTTTCCTTGCCCGAGGATTTTTGAACTTGATCCAATATTTCGTACGCATTCCACAGAATGGTTGCTCGGGTTTGAAATTGAGGGTTGATGGACTGAAAAAGTGATTTTACTTAAGCGCTCTAAGATGAAAATATTTTGTGTAAATCAATTTATTTTTGCTTAAAACATTTCGTTTTTGGAAAAAGTTATCAGCGTAATAAAATATATTTTTATTTACCAATAAGGAATTACTTTAAACGTAAAGATTGTTAGGTTCAGTGTGAAAATTCAAATATTTTTATTACGTAAGTGTAGTCGAGGTGAGAATATGAAAGTCTGGACATTTAGAGGGCTCACGATTAATTGACTGGTTTATGTGAACTTCACGATTTTACCCATGATTGACAATCAGATCTCTTCTATTTCAGAAAGATGTATTAATTTTAATTTTGATGGATATGGAATTTCAAGCAAACGATAAGTAAGTATATAGTTTTCTCCAAAATATTAAAAGCCCTGGAATAAAAAGAATTTTAGCTAAAAAATTATAGATACTCTATCTCAAATGAGATACCTGATATATTTATCATTAGCAAACCAGTTTTTAATAAAATAAATAATAAAACATGTAGGTATTACAGAGATACTGATTATTAAATATTTTCATTTATTAATATCAAAGGATTTTTAATCACAAAAGGCTACTCGTTTTAAAAAAATATGGACAAAAAAGCCTTTTTTTAAAACATTATATAGTACGAAATATTTTTCTGATACTAAAATTAGGAAAAAAATTACAATGAAATCATCAATCTTGCCTTTTTTCAGAAACTAATTAATTTTAAGGTTTCATTACAAGTTTTGCAATTTTAAATTCAAAAGAGTTTTGTAACAACGCAAATAATGATTATCCAAAAACTTTCCAATGGGAACAAATAATGACTTTCCGCCTCTGAAGATAATTTCTTTGATGTTTCTTTTGTATGATTTAAGGAATGACTGAGTACAGAGGATAAGCAATTTGTGAATCTGAAGACATAATTAGTTACAGAAATTTATATCAACAAAAAGTTTACCCTGTCATAATTATTATTGACATGTTTTATTGACTTATGAAGCCTCGCAAAGGCCGTAAGTAATTAATTTTCAACATAAATTGTTCAACTGAATTAAAACTTATATATTTAAATATGTATAAAATGAATTTAATTCAAATATCCTTTGCAACATTAAAGGTAAAAGGCAGACGCTGTGGCGTAGTTGGGAAGACGCTCGACTGCGAAACTGGCGTCGCGGGTTCGATTCCCGCCCATTGCAAAATGAATCCAAGAAATGTTTATTTTCAATTGGTCTGGGTGATTGTGATGTATTTTTCATATTTACTTTCCCTATCCTTACTATCCTACCTGCATACATATATATCTAAAATAGACGCTTTACGGGTAATTGCTTTAAAAAAAAAAGGTAAGAAAAATATTTTATATTCTCAAAAGACATTAAAAATTAATGTAGAAAATACATGTGTGAAGGTGAGTACACTGCAAGTGGGAGATTTAAAAAAGCAATATAAGGGTATTAAAGTACAAAATTTCGTAAGTTTGTTTACATGTGGAACTAGAACTTTTACATTTCCAACAAGAATTTTAGTATTGAACTTACGCGAGTCGCTCGGAGCACTTTTTTTCCGGAATTGCAGTTTCCGGGACGTGCTTTTATTGCATAACAGCTTTGCTGGATAGACGAACACTTAAAATGGTCGCATTTTTTCGTAACTGGTTGCCTAGTTCTGGAGAAGTTTTATATTTTGAACGTTAGAATACAACAAAGAACTTTTGAATTATACACACAAGTGTGCACTTCATTTATGTACATTTAACAATTCTCCTACGTTCTTCAGTCGTACTTTTTGAGATGAAATAAGAACCTTTTTATTTTGTGACTCTTACAAAAATATTTTAATCATATAAATTCACTGTAAAAAAAGGTAGTATTTGATGCATTTGCATACTATATTGAGGCACCGGGTTAGATTCTCAAAGGGATAGAATAAATGTGCGAGTAACTGACTTTTAAAATACAACCCAGAAATGATATATGAAGCGCAGACCTGATCACCTTGCTTTCACGTTATTATAACTATTAAAATAACACTTTTAGAAGAAATATATATAAATATATATATATATATATATATATATATATATATATATATATATATATATATATATATATATATATATATATATATATATATATATATATATATATATATATTTGTAAACATATAAACATTCATATTTCAATACTCCTTTCTCCGTACGTATCTTCACTGAATGGTGCATAGGGCACCACACTGGATCAACGCAGTGTCAACTTGATTTTCAATTCAATTTTATGAATTGTGGTGAGAAGCATTATGTTTTAGATTTTCAATCAAAGAGATTTGATCTGAAGCTCTAAAAATTTTTAAGAACATAACATTAATATGGGGAAAAAAATGGTTGAAATCGAGTTATCATCATTTGGAATTACATATTTGTACATGTATAACCTAATTTTAGGGTGTGAGAGTACTTTAAAGAAAAACATCCAACTTAAAATACTTACATCAATTTGACAACCCAATCGAAAGTCCTCGTATTACGGTGGATCTTCAATAAGAAGTTTATGTACCCTGATTTTGACAACGCAGTCGTACAGAGGTAGGTACACATATTTTGGATATATTTGAAAATAAAATCTGTATTGCACTTACATCAATTTTATCCTTTTCGTTTCCAAGTCTAGGAGTGCCAGGTGTCCAGCTGGGGCCAGCTAATGCTGCAGCCATCTTGTATCCCATGGTCTTATACGATGATATACTCCCAGCCAAGTGAATGGTATAAAACGTCTGAAAAAAACGTAACCGTTAAATCTATCTGCAACGATTATTATCCACAACATTTTGAGTGTGTCCAAATACTTGTTCGAAAATCTGGATTATCTCCAATTATAGGAGTTATTTTATTTTTTGACATCTCATCAAACATGAAAAAGAATATGGAAGTCTGGGCATTTACGGGGCTGACGACCCTTATCGGCTGGTTTAAGTTATCACCTTACACACGTGTAAAATTCACCAATTCTACCCATTATTGACAATCACATTACTCAAATTCTTGGAAAATCTATATCACTAGAACTTCACTAGAGACATCTATTGATGAGATGAAAAGAAGCCTTTTATTGAGCAGAAAATCTTATATTAGTTTGTGAGGTCCGAATCCAGGATTATAATCGCATACATCACTTACAGTCTAAGTCAGAATAAAGTCATGTCAATTAACTATGATATGTATTTTCTGAAATCAGTGTTAAATTCGACTGTCAAGGATGGCAATATATCTGTATTCCTTTGTATGCTGAAGATGATGTTCTTCTTGCTGATATATTATATAGCATAGAAAGAAAATCTATAGGCGCTGTTTTGAAAAGTGTAATGTGTGCAAGGAACGTGATTTGTATGTGAATGTTGTCAAATTGAATGTATGGTTTTTGAAAAAGATCAATGAAAATCTGGATAAATACAACATATGCTTTTTTTTATCTTCTGCGAATGCCTTGGTACTATTTCGTGTCTGTCCGCTGTGCTGGTTAGGGTTGTAGAGGCGTTTGTGTACCGGCTAACGTCAGGCTGGAATCGGATGTAACTAATTAACTAAATTAGCTAACTACTAATCCCTTTCACTGCCTACACTGGGTACTTCTGAAAACTTGGTGGTGGTTTTACAAACTTAAATGTATTTATGTTGACTATAACAGGGATATTCAAAGCTATGAAATGTAAATTCATAGTAAAATTGTGATAAAATAATAACATTTTCTTAAAAAAAATTGTAATTAAGTTCTTAAAATAAAATTGATTCACAAGAGGAGTCTGTCAGTATGTCTAGATGCTTTTGTATCAGATCCAGGAATACGGTTAGTAGAGCTTTCAATTTACATGAGCATTATTTGAATAAATCAACTGCATTTTTTAAGTGAAACTTCAGCTATAACATCTATGATAAAATTATTAAGCATTTTACTAGAGAAATCCTTCATAAAATATGTAATATATAAACATCATATGATTATGCATCATCAAACTAAGTAGACCAAATACAGCATTAGTAAACAAAAATGTAAACACATTTAAAATATTGTGAGTGAAAAAATTCTAAAAATATATTATGTTGAGCTTACTTTTTTAGGCAGTGAGTAACTAGTATGACTATTAAGGAAATTAACCTAATTCTTTAAAACCGGTTTTTACCATTTCTGGAGGTTTTTTAGACATAGAACCCTATTAAGTTAGAACAGGGGACCAATTATATTTTTACGTTCCTTCTGTGGAAACACATCCCTCTTGGAGTGGAAACCAACCCTTGTTAATTTTGCTTCCCTCATAAACCCGCTATTTTATGTGTCTACCCTATTCGCTACCAAATTAATGGAAGCATAAAAAACAAACCACCAGCGACAAGGCCTTCAATGTAAATTTTAAGGGTTTTACAACATTTTGAGTGTGTCCAAATACTTGTTCACAAAATCTGGATTATCTCCAATTACAATACTTAAACCAGCCTATGACGGTCGTCAGCCCCGTAAATGCCCAGACTTCCATATTCTTCTTCACCTTTGATGAGATGTCAAAAATAATATGAAAATAACTCCTGTAATTGGAGATTATCCAGATTTTGTGAACAAGTATTTGGACACACTCAAAATGTTGTAAATAAATTATCTGGTCAAATTATAAGCTTAAATAATAAAAATGAAAATTTTATTTTCTGGCGTTTCTCATGTGTGTGATTATAATCCAGGGTTCGGACCTCACATACTAATATAAGAGTTTCTGATTAATAAAAAGCTTCTTAACATCTCACCAATAGATGTCTCTAGTGAAGTTCTAGTGATTCAAAAACAAGGTTTCTAAATTGGTTCATATATATAGAACTTCCAAGAATTTGAGTAGTGTGGTTGTCAATAATGGGTAGAATTGGTGAATGTTACACGTGTGTAAAGTGATCACTTAAACCAGCCTATGATGGTCGTCAGCCCCGTAAATGCCCAGACTTCCATATTCTTCTTCATCTTTGATGAGATGTCAAAAATTAAATAGTAAGGGTTTTATATCACTCTTTAAGGTTGAAGATATCGGACATTTAATACAATTGTTAAATCATCACACTCAACTAACAGTTCAATGACGATTGTAATGCAGTTAAATAGCGATGAAAAATCTACCGTATTTTTCAGGATGACATTTCATCTGATAATATATGTCTTTTACTCGTACTTAAACAAAAAACTAAATAAATATAAGCACGTAGCTCATAAAGCTCATAAAACCTTCACTATACTCTCGTACTATGTAATATAATTTTTCAAGCTTACTTAAGTCTAAGTTATGAAAGTTTAGTGTCAACTGGATATAATTTCACGGAGTGAACAAACAAGCCTTGACTTGAGTCTAGAAATTAGATTATAAAGCTCCTGTTAACTTAAATAAAAATTCAAAATTTATTCGATTCTATATAAAAGATTTTCTTAGTTGTCTTATTTTAGTTTTTATTTTACTTGGTGAATACTACTTTTTTCTTAAAATCTATCGCAACACGCTTTTCTATGCATAACGGTGTTTGAAAATGATGCGGAATGCATCGAAACATGTGTCATAATAGTTTTGAGGAATAGTGGTATTTACCACAAAAAATTCAATCAAAATGGAAAGATGTTTCCACAAGACTCCTGCCGTATCAATTAATGAAAATGATTTATTTTATTCAAAACATTTTTGTGTCTGTCCTAATCCTTGTTCACAAATCTGGGTTTCTCGACTTGACATCTCAACAAAGATGAAGAAGAATATGGAAGTATGGGTATTTACAGGGTTTATAAAATAAACCTTGTGGATCACAAGCCCTATAAATACCCAGACTTTCATATTCTCCTTCATCAATTGACTCGTCAAAGTCAAACAAAAATTCGTTTTGAAATTAACACTGAAATTGGGTCTGTTTCAGACATGTCGCTCACTTCTTTCAAGAACGTCATAAATCAAAAATCGTCAATTTTCAGTTGTGAATGTTTTTGGAATGCCCAGAAAATTTACTAAATCCCAGCAAAAGAGGCATTTTTTAAACTTATTCTTTACCCGCTACAGAGCGGAAAGTGTTGTTTTTGCATTTTGAAGAAAAGGGATTGTTTAATTATTTTTTTAAATATACCAGATATTTTTCAAATGGAGAAAAAACCTTCAGCTTTTACCTCATAAGATGTGTTGCACAGTTGAAAGTTCAATTAGTGGCTTTTACATTTATTTTTAATACACTGTATTATATCTTTAAACATTTAAAACGATCTCCTGAAAAATCAAGTTTTTTGATTTATGACGTTCTAGAAAGGAGTGAGCGATGTGTCGATATTTAAAAAAAATATATAATTAAAGTGTCAACGTTAGCTGGAGTATGTCAATGTCAGTCTGGTTGATTATAAGATAAACCGATGCATCCATCATGTCATAACTGATAGGTGCATTAGTCTGAGCTTTTGTGTTACTTGCAGTTAGAAATTATTTGATATGTCTAGTCAGTCTGGGTGATAGATTAAAATTTATTGCACAAAGGAGAACAAGACAGTTTATATGGAGAAATATTAGACTGTCAAGTGCTTTTTCAATGCATGTTATAAAACCGAATAGGGTATCAAAATGTTTACCTACAGTTATTTTAAAATAGCTTTTTAATAAAAATTATAAACTCCGCATCTTTATACATATAAATAAATATATATATATATATATATTATATATATATATATATATATATATATATATATATATATATATATATATATATATATATATATATATATATATATATATATATATGTGTATACGTATATAGTTACCGTTGAATTACCATGCTGAATGTAACGAGTTCAAATCTTAGAGGGTATCGAAAATAAATATGAGTTTCATTTACTTTTTTACTCAATTAATATTTGTTAAATATAAGACCCTCGAACGGAACCTGAAACGCAGGAATGATTACCTTGCCTTCATACAATTAACGATCAACCGAACATTGCATCAATTTGATGTCATGCCACATGCACTATTAAGTGGGGATAAGGATAAAAATGTTTTTTTTTCTTTCTATATGTATATAAATAAATAAAAAATACTAAATGAATAATGTATGAAAATGTGGTCCGTTGTAATAGCCTCCCCCCCATTCTATGGTAATTTGCCGTAATATTATGCAGTATGCTCTTTAAGTGTTTACCTGTAGTTGTATTGGGTTGAAACATGGTTTATTGAATACGAGTCCATAAACAATTTCTTCTTTCTCTCTTTCTTCAGCAAATGTTCCGAAAATTCTGTCCCAGATTATAAGAACTCCACCGTAGTTTTTGTCCAAGCAATATTTGTTGCAACCTGAAATAAAAATATTAATCAATTCGAGTGAAAATACGATTTATATACAGATAAGTACGTCTTGTATAAAGATTATACAGACACAGATATAAGTACAATATCTTTTTTTTATAAAAAACGATATATGTATAAATAAATAAGTCTTATACACAGATTATGTGATTTATGTACAACATAAGATAAATTTATTTATAAATGTACATGTAAGTATATATCTGTATAAATCGAACTCTAAGCACATAACATTGAAACATATCAAATATTGTACAATTATAAACGGATAAGTAAGTCTTTTATACAGATACATGTAAAATTTACAGGTTTATACAGATAAGTATATATCTTTATTTATTGTTTCGGCATTAACTTTGTGGTAGGACATGTTACAATGATTAAAGAAAACAATTGTTTTTTACCACTTGAGTTTTATTATAGACTACATGTTTCAAAAGTTAAACATCCATTATTCAGGTGTGTATAATAACTGAAATATATTTTTTTTATTTTTTTTATTTATTTTATTTTATTTTATTTATTATCATAATACATAGATACATTCAATATACAAATTCATTTCATATACACATTTATTATACGTATTACGGCTCTTTAGGCATGGCCTGTGTTGAGCCGAAAATTGTTCTATAAATAAGGAGAGGGGAAAGTAAGGGGAAGGGTTTAGTCATGGGACGGAGTTTGAAAACAAAAGAAAAATGGAAAGCAAAGGTGAAGAATTTTGAAACAAAATATTATTTAATAAATTATTATTAGAATTTAGGTTTTTTTGGATTTCTAAATTTTCAAGATAATTCATAATTTGGCCTTTATATGGAACAAGGTGTAATAATTTTAATTTATGAGAGTGAAATGAGTGATTAGTATCTATTATGTGATTTGCAAATTCCGAAAAATAATTACTAACAAGACCGCTATGATGTTCTTCAATTCTAATCTTTAAATTTCTCGCAGTTTAACCAATATATTTTTTATCACAATCTCCACACGAAATTTCATAAACACCACTTTTTTGTAATAAATAAATTTTAGATTTTGAGTTATCGAGGATTTTATGTAAATTATTATTTGTATAATATGCAGGTTGGATATGGGAGATATTTTTAGTTATTGAACCCGTATATAAAATTTTTCAAATCACATAATAGATACTAATCACTCATTTCACTCTTATAAATTAAAATTATTACACCTTGTTCTATATAAAAGTCAAATTATGAATTATCTTGAAAATTTAGAAATCCAAAAAAACCTAAATTCTAATAATAATTTATTAAACAATATATTGTTTCAAAATTCTTCACCTTTGCTTTCCATTTTTCCTTTGTTTTCAAACTCCGTCCCTTGACTTACCCCTTCCCCTTACTTTCCCCTCTCCTTATTTATAGAACAATTTTATATTTTATATTTTAGTTATTATACAGACCTGAATGATGGAAGTTTAACTTCTGAAACATGTAGTCTATAATAAAACTCAAGTGGTAAAAAACAAGTGTTTTCTTTAATCATTGTAAGTAAATATCTGTATAAATATCGTAAAATAAGTCCATTATCATATTTATATTAGAAATGATAGTATACAGATAACTTCATATAATGTTCAAGTGTTGTGATTAGCGAGTTTGACTGCAGAGCTGGAGGTCTTAGGTTCGATATTCAGGGGGTTGCAATACATTTATGTGAATTTTTTACTCAAGTTTTCCTTAAAAACAACCCTTTTCAAATGATTATCTTTTAAAATAACACTACTTCGATACGATGTACTACAATTGGGTGCCAGTGAGGTGAAGAAAAAAATATTTATTCAATAAATATAAATAATTCAATTGAATAACGTTTTAAAGTGTGGAAATTTAAATTGTAATTTCAATTACTTTTTGTTTTTCGTTTAAATTACCACCGGCGTTGAATTCTTTCCGAGAAAAGCCTCAAAGGAAGGAATTGGATAACAAAGCCACCGAAGAGAATCGAAGCTTTTGTCACATTAGAGACGTTAGTACCTGCAAGATTACTCCAGCTTTCTTTTCTTCTATCGTTATCATTAAGGTTCTTATTAGCAATTAGAGCACCCAATGGAGGAGGTTTAATAGAAACACAAGTTCTTGCAAAGATCAAATGAAAAGACAAAACGAATATTTGTGTTTAATCAGCTTTTCAGGGAACTTTCATTTCTTTAGAGCTATCCCTGTTTTTCCGCAGTGCTGTGCTTTTTCTGAATACTACCATAGAACAATGATTATGCTTCTTTAAAATTGCTTAAATACTTATTTTTTGTAATACTTTGCTTCTGTAAACGAAATATGGCAAACAACTCTTAGTTAAGCTGGCATATACAATTATTATTACTCATCATATACTTGGGCGTCCATAAAACGAACTTCAATTATAACTTACGACGAAATTCTCACAATTGTAAAAATTCTCCGTATTTTGTGTCTTATATGTTACCCTAGTTACCTTATGTGACCCTAGTTTTAAGTAAGTTTTAAGTTTAGTTGACATTTCTTGTTGAAACTGCATTTTATATAATACAAGAAACAACTGTGAAGTTTTTTTTCCTTTTTTTCTAATGACTAGTGACCGGGTTTCATCAGACTAGTCTGATTATGTCGGTAACGACAAAACATGATCACGGATCATATGAAATTAATTTTATTTGTTAAAATAAAATTTAAAAAAATATTTGTCCGGTGATCGGGCTTCATCGAACCAGTCTGATAATGTGGGTAATGTCAAAACCTGGTCACTGGTCACATAAAATAAAAGTGGAAAAAAACTATATAGATGTTTTTTTTATAATTAAAGTGTAACTTTGTTTTAAAATCACCATATTTTTTTTTATAACTTAATTATAATGCCCACCGGTTTCAAAGCTAACCGCTTCATTATCAAGACTGATTAATACTAAAACACTATCTACTAAACTAAATTTAAAATATTTTGACGGTTATGCAAAGGAGCTTGGGTAGATCTTAAGTGGCTTTATTTTTTTGTGGATTGGCAGTCTCGGTCAAAAGGGATCAGGGATGACTAATAAATACACAAGTAAATGATTTTTATAAAAGTCCGTTATCAAATATGTTTCCAATCACTCATCATCCCTACAGAAATACTTTTTTTTAAAAGTATTTTTAATTAAAAGTCATTATAAATTTATTTTTTACAGTTTTAAGAAATTGATGCTATCGTGTATCAAACATATATAAGTTATTTATATTTTAATAATGTTAATGCAATTTCAACTGTCAGAGCGGATTGTTAATGAATAAAGTAACTAAATATCATACCATGATGTACCCTATGATGCTTTGGGGTGTTGAAAATGAGCTCCAGAGGTCCAAGAGTAGTAACAGTCTTCGTATGCACCCAGAACTGGAACAGCAGGGAGAATTGCTGGTGCGTAAGGAAGTGCGCTGGGGGGATGATTATAGCCAAGGGTAGGTAGAAAATCTAGAAAAAAATATTAAAAAATAAATAAACAGTCATCATTTAACATAAAAAACCCAGCAACAAAATTGATCCGACTCAGATTCTCTAATTTTAAACATAAAAATAACTATTAAAGTAGATAAATTAATTCTTACGAAGCCTTACTTTTTATGTATTTCAAAAGCATTATTAACTTTGTGGTATGGTAATATAAATATTTTCCGCCTTCGTGGTGTAATGGTTAGCATGTTAAGCTTTCGTGCTGGAAGTCCCAGGTTCAATTTCCAAGGTGGGTGAAAATGAATATTAGTGATTTTACACTCTAAGGGCGCTTGTCCACTACCCGGAATTGTACCGTCCGGCAGTCCGGTTTTGAAAAATGAAAGCGACTACGACAGTTTAGCGTGACAGTGTTGCGCGAATTTACGCGCAACTTGTTCACGCACCGATCAAGAGCTCCGATCCGAAGAAAGATGGACAAAAGCACAAGCCAATCCAAGCCAATCATCGTTTTAAAACGCTAACTGACGTGTAGAGACGTGACGTGGCTGATGTAGAGTAGAACTTGTGTATTTTATCCTATTATTGACACGATATATCATATGCAAGTACTCAATTTGATTGAATTGATTTATTTGATTGAATGCGATCACTTAAACTAGCCAATAATAGGTCGTAAGCCCTGTAAATGCCCAGACTTCAATATTTATGTTCATCTTTGTTGAGACATTAATATAAAAATCATTATACATATATTCATTGGTAGTGTACTCACAAATCCACACCATCCGTGAAGAATAGATTGACGGAGTCCAACGGAAAGATTGAATTCCTCTGAACTATGATGTACCTGATGCTGAGCCCAAAGCAAATGTATTTCTAGAATAAAACGAAAAAAAAATTTAAACAATGAACACATTTTGACGACAAATGAAGATGAAAAATAATATAAAACATTTTGAAACATCCAAAAATACAGCATCCTTTATTATGAGCACCATTTTTTTTATTATGAGGCGCCAAAAATTCTAATGATTAACAAGTAATATCAACGTGCCCTACGTAAAGTGTTCTAACTACATTTTTGTCAATTTTGAGATATTTGATGTATGTTATCAACTAACCGCTATCTACAAATATAAACAAACAAAAAAATAAAAAATTAATTACGCCTAGTTTTCAGGCGTATAAGACGTTTTCGAAATGAACTGAACTCCTAAAACGCTAACTACTTAATTTTGACAAAGCATAAAGTTTTAAAACGATTTATTACATTATTTAATCATGTTTTTGAATGAATAATACTAGTTTAGAATTTCAGATAAAACCGTTAATTAATAAAAAAGGATACTTTGAAAAAATCTTCTAAGCTCTCTCCTGTAAAGTAACAGATTTGCAGATAGAGTACTTTACGTATCACGGTCATCTGAGGGTTGATTGACATATTGAAAGAAAAATAGAACACTAAAGCTGTAATCAATTTTATCAGTTTAGAAATGGCTGCCCTACTTCAAGTATTATAAAAAATATAAATATTTTCAAGACGGTGTCATCTTAAAGTATTGATTCTTATCTGATCTTTATACGTATCCAACGGTACATAAGGCACTGCATCACTTTGATGCAATGTTGATCTCATCATTTATTATATGAAAGCAAGGTGATCAGTCAATGTTTCGATTGGTATTCATATATTAGTATATAGACTTAAATTGGTCCATAAAGGCTTTGACTTCACAGACAATTAAACCTATATGTGATTATCTTATGGGTAGATTCGTTACTGGTATGATCTCCTCATATTAAATACATGGGTAGACAGTTACGAGCAGGCGCTATGGCAGGTTCCGTTCATCTAGAAAGAGCTATTATTATGAATGGTATCTACGTTTATGAAGCATCCAATTTCGTTCATCCTCATCAGACATTCACCGCCTACAATATCATACGCAAGTGACGCACGTGCAAGGCATATTTTAACATTTTCTCTTATATTTTCAAATAAATAGATGACATTTTTTTTCACGAATGCCTCCATAGCGTAATGATCATTATGCTTATCTACCGTACTGGACGTACCGGGTTCGTTTTTATAGGATTGTTTACAGAGCGTCGATACGTTATTAATACAGATTACAATTTTCACAGTATTTACGAATACATACCCCGTTGGCAGTAATAGGGACTTTAAAAGTATAAGTATTATATTTTTTCTCATCTTTGACCGCGAATATCTTTGCGTGATTGATTTAGTACAGATATATGATTCGAAAAAAGAAAAGAGGTTCGAATGGAAACCGAGAGTTTCTATACCGTGCCTGAGAATGTGGCGGAAGTTTTCATCGATAAGTTGTAGTATTCTATGCACCATTGGGTAAAGATAAGAATAAGTAGATGTTTAATTGGTTATGATCATTCTTCTTTTTTGACAGGTGCAAGGTTTAAGCATTGATTTGACTGTATATTAAACTATTATTGAAGCATACGACTGTGATTTTTTCAGTGATATCAATTATCTCATCACTTCAAAAAAAACATGACTAAGAGATACGAGAAGTGATTGTTCTCTTACGCAGCTTTTACATATGAAAAATTGACGCAAATGACATGGAAAGCTTAAACACCCTCTGAAACCCTGACAATAGCCTGATTTTCATCTCATTTGAGCCGCTCAGAGTGTTTTGAGGTCAACAAATTCAATGTCTAGGGGCGGTGGACGGCTTCATGCGCAATTAGCTTTTGATACGACCTCCTTGCTTTTACGACGACGCGTAAAACTCTGCGTAAAGCACATTTCTAAAGCAGGAGATTATAAAAAAATGTACTTGCATCATTTTTAAAGCAAATCAAAAATTTATTTTAAATGAAGTCTCTTTTATATTCGGCTTTACTTAGTACAGAAGTCGGTAAAGTGTGGTTCCGGAGCCGGATGCGGGTCTTTGATCTTTTAAGTGCGGCTCTGGCAGAAATGTCTACGGGAAGTAAACTATAATTTTTTGAAGCATGAATTTTATTGAAAATTATCTTAGAAATCGTCTTATTGACGAGATCTTGGAAACGTGTCAAAAATGACGACATACGAGTACTATAAATCTGACTTGTTAATACTTTCAAAAGAGATGTAAGGATACCTTAGTTTTAAAAGATTTTTTTATCAATGAATTAATGTTTTACTTAGTTAATATCACTTTTTCTTAAAATCTACTGTGACACGTGTTTTGAGGCATTTCGCATCATTTTCAAACACCGTATGAAAATGATACGGAATGCATAGAAACAAATGTCACAGTAGATTTTAAGAAATAGTCGGATTAACTAAGTAACACATTAATTAAAAATGGATAGATTTTACCACAAAGTGACTGCCGAATCAATTAATGAAAAAATTAATTTGTACTTTACGTGAAATCAAGTTTTATTAAATGCACCAGTAATTTAATAAAGGTCTTAAATTATAATTAAGGTGTACTAGAACTAAAAACAGATTTAGCACTAAAGAAAAAAATATTGTTGTAATTTGCATCTTTAGCTTTTTGGCTAAAAAGATTGACTACCACTGACCTAGTTCAACTTTCAAAAATATCAGTTTAACTTTTTTGACATCTCAACACAGATCTCATAAGGAATAAGGATGTCTGAGTACTTACAGAGCTTAAGACCAGTCATACGCTGATTAAATGATCAATTTACACATGTAACATTCACCATTCCCCCTATAATTGACAACCACACTACTCAAACTTTTGGAACGACATATATCATAAATCCCATGACATTGTACACGACAGTTAACTGGAGCCATCTATGGATGGATAGTAAAAGTTTTTATTAAGCAGAGACCCTTTTTTTTGGATTTATGCAAGATCCGAAGCCGAGATTATTTTTACATACTGGTTTTTGGAAATACGATTTTCAAGATTTTTGGTAAAAGGCAACATTGATGATAATGGTGACGTATTTTGAAACCGTATATTATTAATTAACGTTTTATCTGAATTCAAATTTTTATGTATTTCTTAATTTTCTAAATTGTTCATGACTTGATTTTTATTTGTAACAGAGTGTAATAATTTAAGTGTGTGAGAGTCAAATGAGTGGTTAGTTTCCATGATATGATTTGCAAAGTATAAATAGAACTCATTAAAGTGGTATATTCAAGTGTTTAATTAAAAAAATAAACAACATGTCATTCCACAAAGTTAATGCCGAATCAATAAAAAATATCTCGGTTATTATTAAAATGTCTACAATGATGTACTAGAATATACTAGAAAGTCATTAGAATAGATAGTGTCGCACAGCGCTTTGGTTCGTAAACCTAATATAACACGTACCCGTGTTAATGTGTAGTATAGGTATACGGTAGGTTCCTTTAGTGAAGAAAACGGTCTTTGATCGGGTCGAATGGAGGTAATTCGAAGTGATTTACATCTCCTTATCTCTTCTTCTCCGCTCTGCGGTTTCTTTGATATTGGAAATCATTACTCTGAGATTTGCATCGGAAAATCCACAAACGGGAAGGTGATTCACGTAAGGGGTGATTCAAAATAAATTAAAGGTTTAGGATCGATTTTTTTTAAATAACCCGCAAAGCCTCTAAAGAGGCTTGTCTGCAGGTAGAATAGTAAGGATATGAAAGGTAAATGTGAAAAATACATCTCGAACACCCAGACCAATAGAAAATAAATCTTTCTCTAATTCATTTTGTGTCGGGTTGTGGTCCCGTGGTTAGTGTCGCGGACTCTTAAGTCAGAGTTTCTCGGTTCAAACCCACTCTATCATAAATTGATACCTATTTCTAATGATGTGCAGATTAGGCTCACAGAAATTGTATAAAATTGAAATATTTTTGTAAATAATAAAAACACAAATATTTCTCTTTTAAGAAAATAGTAAAATCATAAAATGCAATTGGCGGGATTCAAACCCATGACGCCAGCTTCGCAGTCGAGTGACTACCTAACTACGCAACGGCGCCCGTCTTTTTATTTGACAGAAATCGAGAAGATAGTTTTTTTTTAATTTCATTAATTGATTTGGCACTCACTCTTAGTGATATGTATCCATTTTCAATTGAGGTTTTACTTGATAATTGTTATTTTTTTATCTATTGTGACACTTGTTATGATGCATTCTCTATCATTTTTAAACATTAAACAAATGACGCAAAATGCATTGAAACCCGTGAACCAAAAGATTTTAAGAAATAGTGGTATATCCTACAATAACTTAATCCAATAAAATAAATATCAAAATAAATTTATGAAATCTTGCAAAGAGTACTGAATCGCATCGAAATTATAACATTATATCTTGATATTAATAAGATTCATTACTTGCTACTATTAAAATTTTCAATTATCAGAAAAATGTTCCTGATTCAATTTCTGTAAATATCGTAATAAAGTTACTAAATTCAAGAATACCTTTGTACCGTATGTTCAGAATATTCCTATATTATTGCTTCCTTTGCTATGTCACGTCATGTTCCTCAATTATTTTACAAAGGAAGTATGTTTCAAACCGTGTTGTAAGATGACAGATTCAATTCAATTCAATCAGTCAACTAATTCAATTACCTTACTCCCAATGAATTATTAATTTAAATCTCCATAAATAGTTTCTTTTTAAATAAGTAAATATTTTTTAAATAACTTGATTTTTACATTGAAGACTATATATATGAAGCATATCTGGCAAAAGTTTATGAGACAGAATAAGGAACAACAGGATAAGGGAAATATGCGCGATCAAAGATGTCATTTTTTGACATCTCATCAAAGATGAAGAAGAATATGGAAGTCTGGGCATTTACGAGGCTGACGACCGTCATAGGCTAGTTTAAGTGATCACTTTACACACGTGTAACATTCACCAATTCTACCCATTATTGACAACCACACTACTCAAATTCTTGGAAGTTCTGTATATATGAACCAATTTAAAAACCTTGTTCTTGAATCACTAGAACTTCACTAGAGACATCTATTGGTGAGATGTAAATTATATGCCCAGACTTCCATATTCTTCTTCATCTTTGATGAGATGTCAAAAAATAATATGAAAATAACTCCTGTGATTGGAGATAATCCAGATTTTGTGAACAAGTATTTGGACACACTCAAAATGTTGTATCAAAGATGTCGTTTGGCGAGGAAGGCAACAAAGAAGACAACGTTATGCGCATGTGAGGAGAATGGAACTATCCAGACTACCCCACATTGCATTTTACGGCCAACTCAAAAGTAGACGACTCCAAGGCAGACCACCAAAAAGATGGATCGACAGCTGGGAATCGACATCACAAGAGGCTAATCCCTCTTAAAAACAGGTTACAATGCCTACATCACGCAGAAAAAGAAGAAAAAGAACTTGATTTTTTTAATTTTTCATGTGATGCTTTTTTATCTTAATTTAAAGTTATAAAAAAAATAGTTTGTCTGGATCATCAAAAATCTTTGCATGGTAATCTCATATATAAAGGATATAACAATTTTTATTTTAGGTGAAATTTCAACGAAAGTTAACGCAAACATTTCAATCTTTCGAAGTAATTTACATACTGGGCTACGGACTTTTTTCAAATGTTGAATAAGAAAACAGTTTCTAAAATGCGTAGGTGAGTTAAAATCGTCTGAAGGACGAAATAAATTGTTTGACTGTTTGCGTAGGATTTTAAAGAACCGGAGAAGAAATTTATTTGTATGTACCGAGACTCGCTTGACTTAGTAGGCAAGAATATAAATTGTTTTGGAGAGAAAAAATGTAGAATCCTAATCCCAAGGGAGGATGGATAGTAAGACTAGATTAATTAACTAAATGAAAAATCCTACTTGCTAGTAGTTTTTTATTTTTTATTTCAAGCACATCGTATAAGGGATTCGTCAACTGCTTTGAAATTAAATTTTATTACAACATTAATCTTATAGATAGAACTTCAACAAGTATACATATACTTCTACAAAAATATAAACACTTACAGAGATTGTACGTAATTTAATAATTTGTTCTCAATAGAGGTCAGTTAAATCAGAAAATCTTAGTCCCCAAATTATCCGATTAATGAATTTTTATCATGAAACCTTACTTCTTTATTTTGTTTACTAAGTATTTATGATTGACATTAGTGAGCTAGTAACCAAATCAACAAAAGATTCGTTCAATGACTCGATGTATCTGAGCAAGTATCCCTGAACGACATTCACTCTTAATTAAGATCCGTTTACTAAATAAGAGCAAAATATCTGAAAGGATTATTTAAATATAGACATTAACGAACGATCCACATATAATTCAATGATTAAGACATTGTTGACAATCGTGATATTTTTTATTTATTTATCTTATTGTGCGTTAAATATCTCTTCATGTTCAATCTAATTATAACCATCAAACAATTTTTTTCTCTGTGGAGTGAAAAAAATGGAAATGAAAGTATTATATTAATTATAAATTAATGTTTACTTGTGAATAAACCTGTGTTTTTTACGATCTCTCAAACGCTGCATGGTTGAGTAAATGCTGATTAAAAAATATTTTAATTTCCGAAGATCTGTTTTAAAAGACAGCGACTTCCTCCCTTACGACAGGCTTTTAATGACCTCTTGACCTAGACAGACAGGTTATATAGGCAGAAAATGGTTATGAAATGTCAAGTGCCGAAACGTCTGCAGTTATTTGTTCTGCAGATATTATGCAATTTTATTGATGGAAAAATGTATGCAAAATATTATGCTAAATTTATATTTTCTGTGATTGTACTTTTTTGACATCGTAACAGAAATTACGAAGAATATGGGAGTGTGGGCATTTACAGGGCTTACAACCTATCATAGGCTGGTTTAGTGATCACTTTGTATCACACGTGTCAACAACATTCACCAATCACCCATGATTGAAAACCATAATATTAAAATTGTGTAAGTCAGAGATATATTGTATCACATTCGTTTAAAAATGCCATAACTAGGCGAAACAATTGTCACAATATTATTTTTTATGTGTTTTTGTTAATAAAATACAACTTAGTAGAGACCCAAAAAATCTGTGTTTGATTTAAAAATTAATACATAAATATATTATGCTTCTCATGACGCATCTATGATTCCCCACCTTAGGAGAACAAAAGAGGCGTTGAAAGACCCCAAAAGAGATGGTCCAACGATGAGTCGCTGTGGGGGATAGAAACTGGCTGCAAGCAGCAACCGACCGAAGGAAATGGAAAGATACGGAAGAGACCTATATCCGGCAGTGGAGGACAGACGACTCATGAGAAGAAGAAGAAGAAGATCTGTGATTGGATTAGGAAAGCTTTTACAGATCATTGATCCTTTATTTGTATACAATATCCAAACCATGATTACTTCACATACTAGGCAAAACGCCCAACGGAAATTTGTTATATGAAAATCTTTATAAATCTATTGGTATTTTGTAGGAACGAAACAAGTAACGAATGGGAAAAGTGTATTGTTTATAGAAGTAGGTTGAGTGCCCTCATGACATTATTCTCTGTAGTGCCTGCATCTCTCAGTAGAAGCCTGCATCGGCAGTATCAATAAACTGTTACTACGAGCCTCCCATAGTAATTGGATTCTGAATTGCTTAAAAGCAATTTGCTGTTGGAAACACGAGTGTTTCAGGCCACCTAGAGTTAATTTTCAGATCACTCTTTAAAGGGGTGAATCTGCATCATTTGGTTTTATTTATATTTCATTTAAAAATATACTTTTATATAATTATCCAATAATGGTCTAAAACCAATCGTAATTTCAAATTAAGTCTGCTTAATTTACGAGAATATGGTATTGAATTGACAAATCTGTATTTTACATATTAATAAAAAAAATTGCGCTTATTCGCACCCGTTAGTATATAGAGCACTATATTGTATGTCAGTGCATTGTGATGCAATGCCATCTTGGTCGTTACTTACGTGAAGGATTAATACAAATGCAGGGGGGAGTATTAAATAAATATTGGAGTGAAAATCGTAAATATTTATTTTAATCCTCTTCTCTGGGAATCGAACCTAGGACCTCCGGCATGGTAGCTATATGCGCTAAATATGAAGGCTAATTACGTTTCAGCTTTTCTTGTAAATTTCATGTCATTTTGGATCAGTATGAATTAATTAGTGTTGTAGGTCATTTATACTTTATTTTGATGTTTTTTTATTTTTATTTTACACTTTATTAAATATATATATTTTTTTAATAATATCCCCCCTCACTGAGTTTGTCGATGGCGAGGACATATTTTACAATACTTCATCAATCTTCAAACATATATGAAAAGAAAATTGTTTATAACATGCAATCAAATACAACATGGCCAAATGGTACCCACCTTCATACAAATGGCTGTATTATACTTTATGGATTTATTTAATGACTTTATGGATAATTGAAGCGAGTTATACAACTTTGTTTCACAATTATCAAAGTTCTTTTGACCAAATATATACGTGTTAAGTTATGTTTTATTTGTTTATGTTTTAGATATTTTCGTTATATTACGTTTTCATAAAGAGTGTTGTGATTTGTACGCTTAGTTGCTAAGAGGTACTTTTTTGTATTATGTGACAGTAATTCAGAAATGTATATGTTAAATTTCAAAGTTTTTTTTATGTATCAAATGTTGAATCACAGTTTGTTTTTGAGTCTACTAAGTAGTATTACATTGTCAAAAAAACACGAATTTTATAAAAAAAAATTAATAGAGAATAAGTATGCGATTTCTTTATTAAAAATCATAAGGATTAAATAAAGATGATATTGGTTTATGCAAAATGAAAAACGGATAAATCTTATATTTTACATTTTTGGGTGCATCTATTAAAAATATTGGAATATTTTACATCAAAAGTGTTCCGAATAACCCATCGTTAATTCTCATGGAAATGGTATATTCATTTGAATATTGTCTTGAAGAATTTCGTTCGCAATCGCGAATAATTTTCGTGACGTTGGATCGTGGAATCTAATTAAAAGGGATGACCTATTTACTTTTATGGTATTTGCCAAGTGTTGAAAGGATCGTGATATCTAAACGGAAGAATGGATAAATAAAATAAATCGAAAACAAAAAGAAAAGAATATATAACACTTTGCTACCTTTGATATTATAAATAAAATGTTAAAAGATTTTTTTAGATGGGAATTATATTTATTATTTACCTTGCTTATTATGTACAAGGTTTATAGATCATTTAGTGGATTTTTGTTTCTTGTAACTAATTAAATATGTTTTATTTGAATCTGTGATGGGAACAGGAGGGTTAATCTAGTGTATTTTAAAAGGTTATTTATTGTAAGTGAAAAGTTTTTAACTGAGTTTTTTTTTAAGTTCAAGTACTTATGAAAAACAATAAAAATATACAATTTTGTATTAAAACAAATGAATAACTTTAATGTGTGACTCAAAATATTCTGATTTAAACTATGATGAAATTGTCATTGTTATTTATGCAACAAGAAAAATATTTAAATATTTTTTAACTGATTTTCGTATTTTGGAGTTTTTTTAAATTTAAATTAAAACGTTCAATATAAGGAAAGTTAAATTGTATGGATATATAGTAAGCCTTGTGTTTTATCCGCCTCTTATAAGTAGTGGTTAGTTTATTTAACTACCAAGCGGGTTCGATACCCCGGGAGGTCAAGTTAAAATATATATTATATATATTTTATAATTTTTTTTTTAATCTGAATATTTACTCAACATTACCCTGGACCGTACCTGCGACGTACATTTACTTCATATAATAAACTATCAAATTGACTTTGTATCAATTTGATGCAGTGCCCTATGCACCATTGGGTGCGGATAAGCAGTAGAAGTAGTACTAGCTTTTAAATTGAGAAATACTTGAGATGAATATTGTTCATAGCAGTATCAAATAATAAAACTTGTGATTTACCATAAAGAGATTCGAGGTATAAAATTAATCACATTAAATAGTCAACACGTATACCATTTTTTTTAAAGTTAACAATTTAAGTGTTAAATAATACTAAATAATCAAATGTTCATTACCATGACTTGCTCGATGCACCCAGTAATAGCAGAAGTCGACTCCTAGGGCTGCACAATACCACGTGAGGGCAGAATTCCATTGCAGATCCACAACGCGAAAATTCTCAAAAATGTAAACGTACGCCACGGATTCGCCACCCCTGAACAATAACCTGGAAAAATATTTCAATGTTATGATTTGAATTAAAATAAAAGCGAAACGACATATTCTTTCACTTTTTTCAAATTTGATTTCTTAAACGTCCTATTTGATAAGGCGACTGATTTGGTTTGTAAAACGTCCAATTAAGAATAAAAAAACTGTTTCAAACATATATACATTGTTGTTGTCCCAATTGAAATTTACCGTAGAATTTCGTAAAAGCAACAAAAACCAGGCGTTTCTATGAAACTTCCTTTAGAAAAAAATACCATTAGATTAAAAAGCGGCCGTGAGTTTCTAGGTTATATTTATAAGCCTTCTACACGTTTCCAGACATGTGGCATATTGCCGCGCAGTAGGACGATAATACATTTATTTGTCGTATACATTCATACATACGAAGGTGTTTCAAAAAGTTCATAGAAGTGACAATTAATAAGTTTTATATGGTAAATATCACTATTTCTTAAAATCTATTGTGACACGTGTTTTGATGCATTCCGCATCATTTTCAAACACCAAACTATTGCGGAATGCATCGAAACATAATTCACAATACGATTCACTTCTTTTTCTTCTTCTTCTTGTTCTAGATCCTAAGGATCTGTTTGTGCCTCCGATTGCAGCTCTTGGGATGTAGACTCCCTGCCTTTCCACCTACGATTTACGATTATAAGAAATAGTGGTATTTACCAAGTAAAAATTTAATTAAAAATGGATAGATTTTACCATAATACTGTTCAATATTTTTTTTAATGACGATTAATTAAAATTAATTAATTAAATACATAAATATACTTGTAGTCAGATTTTTAATAAGCATTCTTTGATAAGCTCTAAATTTACTTTGCCTTGAATTTGAAAGCAAACGCATTCTGATAAACTGATTTATTTCGTAATTTAATATTAAAACAATACATTTGACTTATTCAAACTAATTGAATATAATAATAAACAACGTACAATACTTTTTTTGAATATCTATTCACTAAGTGACTTTAAATTCTAGCTACAGCTCAAGCAACACCGATTACTATACCCCTACTTAAGCTATAACTTTATTGGTTTTATAGCCAATATCTAAATGTGGATGGGTTTATTATTATTTCATGTGCAATCTTGGGTGAATAATTGCCATCTCGTTTAAGGCATGATTGTATTTTAATGTGTTGGTATATTTTTAAACTTTAGAATAAATATTATTTTTTTCTCTTTAATCTTATCTGAACCTCATGACGCATCGGACACCACATAGTGGAGAATTTCGGTTTACGATTATTTTTATTAAATTACAAATTATATTTTTGCAATTTACTAATGAAAAATGGTCACAAAAAATACATTGGCATTCCAAAAAAAACAAAAGTGTTTTTTTATTTTTCGTAATGGGAAACCTATATAAAAAATGGTATTTCTTTGAAATATTCTTTATACTTTCTTCTGAATAAAAACATATGGACGATTTCTACGAACTTATTTATTCCTCCTCGTATACACCATACACCAGAGTTCAACCCTGAGAGACTCAATTAAGGAAAAGTCACATAAGTGCTTTCTCGGATGCAATCAATTATATTTAATAACGTCAGAATTTGGTAAAAGACATTTGAACACATTGCTTCTTTCAGGGTACTCTTAGGTTCGTGACTTTAGGAAAATAAAATTACATAATTCTGGTTATTATGAGGAGAAACATACGGATTTTCGAAATAATTTCCTTTCTACAGTTAAGTGCAGGCTTCCTGTAGACAAGAAATCTAAAAAAGGAATAAGCGTTTTTGTGTAGACGATGTATACCTTTTTCTATTTTGTATTATAAATAATCCTTAATAGTCAAAGAGTGAGTTTCATCTGCATGTTAAAGCGATGTTTTGTAGGCTTAAAGACGGTATTTTTGAAAAGAATCTACATGTAAAAAAATTAAACTATTTTTTTGTTGTTTATTTAATTCAAAATCGTTTATCAACTGTTAAATAAAACGAAATATTTTTTTGTGGTCACTTGGATTGTTAAATTTGGAAAATATGATTGTTTATTTTGTTTTCTACCATTTATAGATATCAAGTAAAACCTACAACTTTTATTTTCATTTTCATTTTCAAGATAGTTTTCACTGGTGAAATATAATAATAGTTGTTGTTTTATTACATAAAATAAAGTTTCACCCAAAAATTTGCACAAAAATTAAATATTACTTTACACTTAAATATTAATATTACTTTTATTAACATTCCCTGTTTTCATTAATTTACAGTTTCATTAATGTATGTATAATGTTTTTGTTTATTCAAACTTCGTTAATTGTAATAAACGATATTTTTTTCGTTTATACGTGTTTTTACTTTTATTTGCATAAGCACTATTTATCCTCTTATTTCAAACGTCTGTATAAGGTTTAAACACTAATCGATATCACTAGACTTCTTCTGGTTGGTCGGAAGAGATCACTACTTGGCGATGAGCCCACTAATTTGCATACATTCTGTACAAGAAGTTAATGAAATTTTACCATTTAAAGTGAAATTTCAATCCATCATACTGATTTAATACCAGAGCTAAACATTTTTCCGATTTTGTTTTCAAAGGGAATTTTATCCGGGCCACGTGGTCCATTTAATCTCTTGGAACATCTAGCATAAAGAAACGACACAAAAGTAACACACAAAGTAAGAACAGTCTTACAGTTACGGATGAAGGGAACTATTTTTCAGAACCGAGAGGATTTTTATTTTCAGGAGTCCTCATTTATTATGAAACAGCTGTTCTTTTTTCTATTTTAAGAGAAGAATTTCTTTTTTATTTACGAATTTTTCTTCTCTCAAAATGACAAACTCGTATACAGGGTTCTCCATTAACTCTCATAAAATTGTAACTGGTTATTGTATTGTAATTGTAACATGTTAGTTAGTTATTTAGTTATAATAATGAGTTTCACAAGATCTTTTTGTATAACTCAACACAGAAGCGTAGACATGTTTTGAGATGGGCATATTCATGGTCATTGGAAAGACAGAGTGGTGTGGAATTCTATTCTCTGGTGGATTACGACCCTGTAATTACATATATACATATTTTACCACGTGTTATCGTTTTAGGTCAGTAAGTGACATAGTTTTTTTCCACTTATATGTCATATTTTTAAGGAACTCTCACGAGAGGTGGTATAATACATAGTAAAAATAGTGAAGGACATCGGTATGATAAACCAAGCTAGGTCACAAAATGCCGAACCCTCTTCTAGTGGAACGGAAGGCCTGTTGACCACAGTCAACAGTCCGGCTTCTCTTGAGGAGTTTTACGTGGTTTCCTATTAGCAAATGAGAAAGTGCTAAGATGTTTCTGATTAGGACTAGATTATCCCTCCGGTTCCGAACACAGTTAAACTTTTTTTAGTTATAAACCTTGTACGTAATAAGCAAGGTAATAATAAATGTAACTCCTATCTTTTTGGTGTCTTATTTGGAAAATGCGACATGACAAAAGGACAAATAAATGAGCTTTGTGACGGATTTTGATTGATGTATATAAACTCAATATGCTATTAATCCTTGTGCATAATAGGCAAGGAAAAATTTCCAAGGCAACCAACAAATATAACTATATTTATTAAAACTCCCATCTAAAAAAACTAAAAAAGTTATTCCAACCGACAGCGATCTCTCGTATACCCTCTGAAGGTAGCTAGCTACCCCCAGTTGGAGAAGCGATACTCTACATTTACAGGAAACGCCCTAGTTAGGCGGTTTCCATAATACCTTATTGTATATAGGTAAGTTATATACGTAACGGGTTTTCTGTTATTATCAAAATGCTTGCGTACGAAAATAAATATTTAATATCATAATATTTGCCTACCTTTTTGCGGATTGTAAACAAAAAACCATTCACAGCGTAATACCAACATAATAAGTTACGTACATAAAAACAAATGTAAAGAGAAATTCTCTCGTACACCCTTGGTTGGTCTGCCACTTGATCCAAAATCTATAACTGACTTTTTTTTATTTTTCTGAACCTTTCCCTGAAAAGTTTTCTTTTTATTTCCTTCAATTATTGTATGTATATATTGTTGTTTGTCTCTCCGTATTGTAGTGGTAAGCGTGTTTCGTAAGCATTCTGGTAGTTCTGGGTTCGATTTTCTAAATGAATTGTGTGTAATTTTTTGTAAAATAATGATTTCTAAATGAAATAAAAATATGATTTCTTAATGTATTTGTCCGCCTTCATAGTGTCAGCACGCTCGGCTACCGTACTGGATGTCCCGGATTCGATTCCCATGGGGGGTTCAAGTAAATATAAATGATTTTTTCACTCTAATATATATTTAATATTACCTGAAGCGGAGTACTGATCACCTTTCCTTCATGTCTCAACAATCAAGACGACACTGTATTCGTATGATGCAGTGCCCTATGCACTATGTTTAAAAAAACGTAAATGTCATTTTTTATTAATTGATTCGGCAGTAACGTTGAGATGTCCATTTTTAATTTTAGATTTACTCGCCAAATAACACTATTTCTTAAAATCTATTGTAACACGTGTTTCAATGCATTCCGCATGATGGGGAATGCATTGAAACACGTGTTACTGTAGATTTGTGTTTGTGTGTTTTCTTTTTCAATGTCATAAGAATCTTTAATGATTGGAAAACTATTTTTTTACAACGTTACATTCAAATACCTATGATATGTGCTCTACATGTTAAAGGTAATTTTTTTAACACAATGGCAGCGCCATCTGTTGAACGTAACAGAAAAACATGCAAAAATACACATTGGTCATAGCGGTAAGCGTGTTGCGTGACCAGTGTCACGAAGCATTTTCATTGATTTTTAATATTTTCATTGAGTTATAAGCATTTTGAAAAAAATACATATTACACATATTTTTGTCTTAAGTTTCTTTCTTTTCTATTTAACCAGGCTAAGCTACAGCAACGCTTCTCCGAGAACAGCTTTTTTTACTAACGTATAATATTGTAAGCATAAAGGCGAACACATTTAGTTTTGAGAGAACGCTGTATTTTTGGACCCTAAGAAGTTAAAATGAACAATTCAACACACTGGTGTACGATATGTCTTATCAAATTACCTGCCACACTCGTTGATGAGCCCATTCGACATACTGGTGAGGGTGTCATTAATCCGTATGGAGGGCCTTCCTTCCATGACTAGTAGTAGGTTCTCCAAGAATATAAAGAACAGGAAATATGGCCATGCCTAGAAAAATAAAAAAATATCTTTGATATAAAAATATATTTAAAAATTAATTTGAGCAATAACTTTGTGATTTTCAACTTTTTTTGATAAAAACATTACTTTGTTTGATTTAATTATAACTTAATTATAATGTCTACCGGTTTAGAAGTTAGCCGATTCTTTTTCAAGACTGACTAATACTAGTATTAATATTTTTACAAGTATTAATCATTATTTGTATAAATTATTTATTATAGTATTAATTATAAGAAGTATTAATCAGTCTTGAAAAGGAAGGGGTTAGCTTTGAAACCAATAGACATTTTAATTAAGTTGTAATAAAATATTCATAGTGATTTTACAACAAAGTTATATTTTAATTTTAAAATATATCTCAATAACACTTCTCTTGCGTTTTTAAAGGATGTTTAAAATATGCCTGTTTAAAAAAAACATGAAATAATTTCATTTATTAATTCGGGAGTCACTTTATGGTAAAATCTATCCATTTTTAAATAAAGTTTTACTAAGTTAATAATGTCCGCCTCCGTAGTGTAATGGTCAGCATGCTCGGCTACCGTTTTGGAGGTCCCGGGTTCGATTCCCATGGGGGTTTAATAAATATAAGTGATTTTTTCACTCTAATATTTATTCAATATTACACTGGACTGGAACCTGAAGTGGAGGGCTGATCACCTTTCCTTCATGTGTAATCGATCGAGATAACACTGCGTTTATATGAAGCAGTGCCCTATGTACCATTGGGGTGCGGTAAGGGTTTTATTTATTATAGTTAAGGGTTTTATTTCTTATAGTTTATACCACTTTTTCTTAAAATCTACTGTGACACGTGTTTCATTGTTTACAATTTTCATTGGTTACGGTGTTTGAAAATGATGCGGAATGCATCGAAACACGTGTCACAGTAGATTTTAAGAAATAGTGGTAATTACTAAGTAAAACATTAATTAAAAATGGATACATTTTACCACAATGCGACTGCCGAACAATTAATTGAAATATTTATTGAGTTAAGGATATAATAGTCTTTTTTCTTTAGGTAGTTTCTTGCGTTTTTTTCTCTTCAATTTCTCATGTGTAATAACCTTTTTTATTATTTTTTATTATTTTGTATTAATAGAATACAGAATTTGTAACAAATAGAAGTTACGTTTATTTAATCGATTTCAATTACCCTCTTAATTAATTTTCATTAAGCTTAGTATTTATGGGATTATAACGTTCGGAGAAATTATTATGTAATTTAGTTGAATGTATAAAATTCGTTTACCAAAAATGATATTACTTAAAGGTATTAATTTTGTTGCTCTTAACCGCGAATGGATTTTGGTGAGAAATAATTAATATGAGTATTATTTCATATTAATACCTATTATTTTGTAGCCTGCTTAATCCTTTAAATTATAATATTTAAATATATTATATTATATTATATTATATTAAATATATTATATTATATATAAATAACTTGTTGAAATAAAAGCATTATGGCATTAAAAGAATACATTTAAAACGTTTAATCAGGTAAAAGACTATTAATTTCCTCAACAATATTTTAAAATTATTTCATAACTTGATTCGGAAGTCAGTTTGTGGTAAAATATATTTATTTATAATAAAAGTTTTACAAAGTGTATACCACTATTTTTAAATCATTATGACACGTGTTTCGATGCTTTAAAATGTTGCGGAATACATCAAAGCACGTGTAAAACGTACAACCTACGAAAGTGAAACTTAGATTAAAAACTGTAAAATTTCCCTAAAGCCTAATGATGATATCGAGGGCATACAAAAATGCATTAAGTCACACCAATGTGTTTCGAGAGAAAGAGTTCAAAAGAAATGAATGTAGATCTAGGTGTGAAATATTGTTAAATGGAGAAATTATGGAAAAAGTTGATGATTTCGTATATTTGGGAAAAAAAATCTAACGATGGAAAGATTGATAAAGTTATTAAAGAGAAAGTGACAGAGAAAGTGAAACAGAGAGAAAGGTGCACTGAAATTAGTTACAGCAAAAAAAAGCCTAACAGCAAAAAACTAAACTGCCGGTACACAATGGAGTCTTGGTACCAACCCTAACGTATGGAAATTAAGCATGCACCCCGCAAGAAGAGGATGAAAGTAAAAGCAATTGAATTGCGATCTCTCAGACGAATGTGCGGCAAAAGATGTTTGATAAATGTTCGAATGGTGAAATAAGGAAAAGCTGAGATAAGCGTTATCGATAAAATTAAAAACGGTATCAAAAAGGTTTACGAAACTGGGCTATGTTTAATTTTTTTTTCAAAATAATGATCATATACTGAAAAAAACTGACGGTAAATTACAAAATAAATGATTGTTTTAACTGGACGAGGTGTGATACAGGGATAAATACTAACCCAAACTCTTTTTTTAATATAGACTCCGCTACAAGGTCAAATCTTAACGGGATTTCAGAATACTTGCTTAGGACTGGTAATTATAACAGTGAATCAAGTACTTATACCTATCTGCTTGAATTTCTTTAATTGAATCAGGTACACAAACGTGTTCTAGATACTAGTTAAAATATACCTGTTATTGTACACACACCTTTAACATTACAAACAAGTGCGGGTCATTAGTATTTCAAGTTCAAAAATCAAACCTGCTTGTTATAATGAACTACATACTATGATTTTCAATGCCATGTTGTTTATCTATCAAGAATACTGATGAACATTCACTTACCGAAGCGGTTACTGAATAAATATTTATTGTTTTTAATACATTCGAAAAACATTGAAAAAATGCATACTAATATAAATCAGTGCATATTGCTCACTCCTTTCAAGAACGTCATAAATCAAAAAACTTGATTTTTCAGGAGAACGTTTTTAAAGTTTAATAATATAATACAACGTATTAAAAATAAATATCAAGCCACTTATAGAACTTTTTACTGTGCAACAGATCTTTTAAGGTAAAACCTGAAGGTTTTTTCTCCATTTGAAAAATATTTAGTATATTTAAAAAAATAGTTAAACAATACCTTTTCTTCAAAATGCAAAAACAACACTTTCTGCCCTGTAGCGGTTAATTATGAAGTTAAAAATATGCCGCTTTTGCTGGGATATAGTACATTTTCTGGGCATTCCGAAAACATGCATAACTGAAAATTGACTATTTTTGATTTATGACGCTCTTGAAAGGAGTGAGCGATATGTTATATACAGTATGGCGCAAATATAGGAAAATGTTAAAATTTTTACTAATGGCGTCGTAAGTCAATTATAATTAACATTTATAAACTAGATAGCTGCAGTATATAAACGAATTGAATTGAATTAAGTTAGAAGAAAAAAAATCCACTTCAAATATCTATAAACCCTGAACATAACAAGTAAAAAAGAAATGCAATTCCCTAAAAAAGATACAAATGAATGGATAAAACAGACACACATCGTTAACTCCTTTCAAGAACGTCAGAAATCAAAAAACTTGATTTTTCAGGAGAACGTTTTTAAAGTTTAAAAATATAATACAACGTTTTAAAATTAAATATCAAGCCACTTACTGAACTTTTTACTGTACAACAGATCTTTTTAGGTAAAACCTGAAGGTTTTTTCTCCATTTGAAAAATATATTTAGTAAATTAAAAAAAATATTAAACAATACCTTTTCATCAAAATGCAAAAACGAGCTTCTGTAGTGGGTAAATATTAAGTTTAAAATATGCCTCTTTTGCTGGGATTTAGTTCATTTTCGAGGCATTCCGAAAATATGCACATCTGAATATAAACAAAAAAAACATTATTATGTAAAAAAGTTATTCATTAAAAAAATGGGTGATTAATTTGGGGCATTTTTTATATACTGCAGCTGTCTTGTTTACAAATATAAAAAAAGATTGACATACAACGTCTTTTGTAATAGTTATATTGCGCCACCTGTATATGTACATACATATTTTGCATATTTTAGTGTGTCAAGATTAAGGCCGCGTTAAAATTCTTATTCAATTATTTTAACATATTCCTTGAAATAAAAAATAAAACTAATTAATCATCAGCAATTCGTCATTACCTACATATTATTCAATTATAAATATGCAAAAAATATTTTATTCTATATTGTAACTCTTTGCCATTTTGTATTTTTTCCGGTGACCTTTGAAACGATTTTACGACCTTGCTTAACATATTCTGCATTTTATTTTAATTTTTGCGAAATGATTTTGGTATTTTTTCATATTCAAAATTTACATATATGATTGTGCGATAACTCCGATCGGCTATTATTATAATCAAGTCAATCTTTTAATTTATGTTGTTAAAGATTAAATCATTTAAAGTTTAATCACTAATTTAAGTTGTATATTTTTATTAATGTACCTCGAGCAACCTAATGTTAGGTAAGGTAAGGTAAGCATAGGTAACCGTATCCTTTGCATCATAAGGTAAGGTTATATAAAAAGGACTTAAGTAAGATTCTAATTATAATCACAATAAATTCAAAGGTTTTTAGGAGACAAGATGTTTATAAGTAATCACACGAAATCAATTAATTTTTATAATGAAAAATCAATATAAAGCATAAAACAAATAGAAAATAATATATAATATGAACTAAGATATTTTTTTGGAAATAATAGATCCGCTTATAAAAAAATAGTATTTTAACAAACTTTAAATAAAAATATGGAAGTAAATTCAATATACACAACAGTTTATCTATTTATTTAAAAAATACACTACATTTTTCCTTCTACTTATATGTATGTATTTTGTATTTGGTTGAAATTGGGCGTTCAAAAAAGTTTTAACATTTAAATTTTCGGTAGTGTAAACTTAAGGGTATTGGAAAACTTGCGAAGATAAGCTTTATACTGTGAAATTTATTTCCCGTAGTAAATATCAAACACGTTTACTTTAGGGAGCTTCACAAAAATTCAATCTTTTCCCTTTTGTAGGTATATGTAAACGCTACACAAAACTAAGAAAACTTACTTTTAATGGTACTTTAAAACAAAACGGTACTTTTAAAAACAAAACAGTTAGTGAATATTAAGTACGGTTTATGTAAGTCTATTCTACAATCTATAATTATTGGATTCGGTAGTTTGCGGCATTATATTGTAGCGGCATTATATTAAAAAGTGTTAATATTGCAATAAAAATTGATACTTTTGTAACCATATTAAGTAATAATAAAAAATAAATACTTTAATTAGTTAAATAGTTCCGAGACGGACACACCTTGAGGAAATATTTTTAAAAAATTACGACTCATTGTAGTTAAACAATTATACGATTAAAAAACATAAGAATAACTCACACAAATCATATAAAGTGACTCCCTGCAAAAGAACACACTCTGTTTTTATATAATTTTTCTCACAACATTAATTTGAATTAAATGAATTTCAAGCAGTACATTTTAATAACAATTGCATGCAAGATATGGTAAAGAGTTTATGTATGATTTAATGCAATTTTATTGTAGAAATGTATTTTTTAAATTCAAAATATATGATTTAAATTTACCCATATATTTATAAGTTTACATTCAAAAATAATTTTTCATAATATAATTATACAAAATCATACTTAAAATCTTTATCATATTTCTGTCTATGTAAGTATTATTAAAACACACTGCTTCAATTCCTTCAATACTAATTAAATTTTTTAGGAAAAATTATTTCTCATAACGATTTTCAACCCCTGCCTAGGCAGGGGTTGAAAATCAGCAGCATTGAAAATCAGCAAGGGTATAAAATGGAATTTCGTCTAACCTTAGACTAGTCTAATGATATACATAAGTAACGATGAAATACGGTCACTGGTCAAATAAAATAAATGTTTAAAAAAAACTATAAAGATTTTATTTTATTATGTTTTTATAGGTTTATATTATGTTTTTGTAGGAATTCAATATTTAGAAAAACATCTTGACGATGTCTTTTTTCCTTAAATAAATTACATTCTAGATGAATTGAAAAATAAATCACATTTCAAAATAACAGTGTGATTTAAGTTAATTTTTTGTGTGTTTATTATGCCTATTCACAAGAAGTAATCGATGTATTTTTATAGGAAGTAATGCGTCAGATGTCGTTTCCTGTAGCGTCTCTAAGAAGTTGACCTTTAGTGTCTATATCATGACCGGTATAAGGTATAGATAGCGCATTAATAAAAATAATTTCATAATAATTTGGTCAAGGTCGTCTAGCAAACGGAAATTGCAAGTCTCCCTCTAATGTAGACTAATTAACATTTTAAATCGCTGAAAGGCAAATTTGATTGTTCGAGAATGTCGAATCTTCCAGAAGAATATTTTTACCATCTATTGAGGCAAGATACATGTTATCTTTTGATGCATATTCCAAAAATTAAAAATAAGAAACGTGTGTTGAGATGGTTCGGGTATGTGAGTCGAATGACCAAAGAAAGAATAAAACAATTTTTTGAGGCGAATTTGGTTAGTAATAGCAACAGAGGACGACCGAGGAAAACTTGTCATGATCAAGTAGTTTATATCACTCGTAAACATTAGTAAAAAAATAAAAAAATAAAATTATTTAAATACTTGAAAGTGGTCAAGTCAAGAGTCGGAATAATCGATGAGTATGTATGAGGAGATGGACGAATGTGGATGAAGTGAAGATTGTTTAAAAAGACAGATTGATGTGGCATTCTATTTTCTCTGCCTATCCCTAAGGAAGGCGGCGTGATAGTTAATAAGTTAGAAAGTAATTTTATCTAAAAAATACCATTGTCTAGTAATTTTTTACAAAATAAATGTCGAGTACAATGTCGAGTTTATTGGTGATAAAATGCAATACAATATATTTTCACCAACTAAAAAATACGTGACACGGGTTAAGGTTAAACTTTATAAAGTTATTTGAAAATTAGTGACAGAAACATCTTGTATGGTACATAAGTTAAATGAGGCATGATAGTTAGTTAGCTATTTAATTTAGTCAGTTTCATTTTTTTTCTTCATTTTGGTATAAAATGAAATAATATTTGTATATTAAGAAAACAATTTAGACTTTTTTTCTATACTACAAACATGAATATTTTCTTCAAAATTCGTTGTTTTTATGCTTCATTTTGTATGTATTAACATAAAAACTAAATATTACGCATCTGGAAATCGGTAAATTCTTTTTTTTTATAAATGCACGACTTAGGATACAAAATGAATGGGTAAAAATAGTTTATGACTTTTTTTTACATTGAATATATATATATTTTTTTAAAGAGAAATATTTGTTTTTATTTTTATTATTTACACAAATATTTCAATTTCATACTATTTCTGTGAGCTTAAGCGGCTCATTATTAGAAATAGGTATCAAATTGTGGTAGAGTGGGTTCGAACCGAGAAACTCTGACTTAAGAGTCCGCGACACTAACCACGGGACCACAAGCCGACACTGTTTTTGTTGCATAATGTTAGATGAAATCTCATAGCAGTAAAATGAGTAGTAAATTTCAGATAAATCGTAATTAGTAATCAAGAATAAATACACTGAAAATATTTTTAAAGTTCGAAATACGGCTAATAATTTTTGTTTTATTGGAAGAACTTCACTAAATAGAATTTTACTTTACGGAAGTTCAAGAGTAGTTAAATTTGATTATGAGTGAGTTCCGGCCCCTAACCGGAAATTCAATAAATGTCTATTCCTGGCTTCTATTAGATACGTGTATCATAGGTTAACAAGTACCTTCATAAACATTTTTGTTTACATACATATATAACACACAGTTTATGAAATACCTCGCTGATGTTTGTTTCATTTATTATACTACTCTACAATTGTGTATTACGCACGACCTTCTACGTATTGTCGGTCGATATTATAGGTGTCGTAACTTGAGATGAAACATGTATGCTTTTTTTTAATGTAAAAGATGGAATATGCAAGACATTACATATGCTTGCATATAAATAAGATCCAAATATTAATGCGATACGGATATATAATGGATAGAATACGTAGTGAACGTTAAACAAGTGTGCTAAGTGGTCATTTAAGCCAGACAAATGCCAGTTTATAAGCCTTGGGATACTCAAACTTCTATGTTTTATATATATATATATATATATATATATATATATATATATATATATATATATATATATATATATATATATATATATATATATATATATATATATATATATATATATATATATATATATATATATATATATATATATATATATATATATATATATATATATATATATATATCTATATTTATATAAATATATATATAAAGTTGGAAATCTGAGAATGGCTTCAAAATACCGGTTGTAACTAACACCAACAGCCCCGATTAGTAAGCTTCCTAAATTTCAAGAAATCTTCACGACCTAGTCAACATCTAGCCATTACCCAAGGAAATTTATTTCTTTAAGGATCAACGTCTTAAAAGATGCAAGAATAGTCCAAAACTATTGAAATTTCATGTAATTGTTTATTTTTGTATATATTATCTCTCGTATAGTCTTAAAACAATAATTTATTTATATGTATTACATTATTTTATAATCTGAAATATATCTAAAAAAAAGACATGGAAGAATGAAATCGAAACATTCTTACGTATTTTTACTACTGTTATTTCAACATAATACATATTGGATATTGGATTGGGTGGACAAAAAATATCGTCTTCTTACGCAAAAATAAATTATTTATTGAACGTCATTTTTTAGATAACTCTTATATACTCGTATACAGATCCTTTCGATATTTCGTCTAACAACTCAGGAGATATCTTCAAGTAGCTATGATGCTGAAATGTTTGTGCCATAGGCCCATACAAAATGGTCCCGATAATGTTGGCTAAAACATACGTGTGTCGGGTTGTGGTCCCGTGGTAAGCGTCGTGGACTTTAAAGTCAGAGTTTCTCGGTTCGAATCCACTTTACCACAATTTGATACCCATTTCTAATAATGAGACGCTTAGGCTCACTGAAGAAGTAGGAAATTTACATATTTGTGTAAATAAAAAAAACATAAATAATTCCTATTTTTTTTTTAAATAATAAATTTGTGTTCTTTGACCCAGGGTGAGCTTGAGGAGTTTAATCTAGTCTACGTATATATTTAATAAAAGTAAAAAATAACTAATTAACCACCATGCCACCTCGCCGCAGGGGTAGGCAGAGAGGATGAACGCTACACCAATCTATCTTTGTAAAAAATTCACGCCTCTTCAACATTCACACATCTCCTCGTGAAATCACAATTTATACGTGAAATAAATTTTTGTTTTTGTACGAGTATTTATTTTTGTATTTATACTTTCAATTATTGATTAATTCAAATGAAAGATCGCTAATGTAATACGTAAACAATTATTAAATGATAAGTTGAAAACAACGATTCCCATGAGAAAAAAAAATAGTTTCAGTGCGTTCAAATTTTTATTGACTAAATAATTAATAATACTTAATCTCTATTTTATTGGAATATCCATATAAAGTACATGTGTAATACTCGTAAAACAATAAATATATAGCTGGTTAAATATTTATTTTATTTGAACAGTGATTTGATGAAATCGAGTGCTTTATACACTGTCGGTGCTGGAAAGTTAGAAAAACAAGAATATTTTGCATTTTAATTTCATGTTGTTTGAAGACCAAGAGTTTTGAGCCACACTGTTCATTTTACGGGATATTCATGTACTTATATAAGTACCGTGAAATTCATGGATACATCGAACGTAAATATGGCATTGAGCGGATGATTGTAAACAAGCATTTGATGTGATGTTGTTTACAGTATTAATTTATCCGTCGTGTATCGATCTACAAGTGCTCTATTTCCTCTGTTATTCTACAACCAATTTGAAATAAACTCCAGGTTTTATAGCACAAATAAAAGCAATGTTTTTCATATAGAATACATCTAATTGGTTATTTCTCGTTAAGAATCAAAACTATTAGTTTACAAAATTTGAATACTTGGATTAATCTCAGTGTTATCAAACTTATAAGCGCCCACGAAAGAACTTTAATCTTTACGTCAAAGCCTTTAAACAGATATATAATACCTTAAAAGTATTGATTTACCTCTAATTTAAATAATATTGATCCATGGCAATGTAACTAGATTTTTAGTGATTAATAAAATGTAGAAAATATGGAACTTGAAATACAAAATATATATATATATATATATATATATATATATATATATATATATATATATATATGAATGTATATATTTATATATATATATATATATATAAATATATATATATATATATATATATATATATATATATATATATATATATATATATATATATATATATATATATATATATATATATAAATATATATATATATTTATATATATATATATATTTATATATATATATATAAATATATATATATATATATATATATATATATATATATATATATATATATATATATATATATATATATATATATATATATATATATATATAAATATATATATATATATATATATATATATAATATATATATATATATATATATATATATATATATATATATATATATATATATATATATATATATTATATATATATATATATATATATTTATATATATATATATATATATATATATATATATATATATATATATATATATATATATACATATATATACATATATATATATAACTATATATATATATATATATATATATATATATATATATATATATATATATATATATATATATATACATCTGCTCCAAATCCGAGATAGAAATTGAATAAACTTTGAGGGACACAGATATGAGACCAATTTTTGAGTTTATTATTATAAACACGACTCGTTTCGAGAACTACAGATATTTTTTCAGTATGTATTTTTACCTGATGAGAACATCTGTAGTTTTTTAAACTTTTCGTGTTACACGAATATTCCTCAAAAAGTGGTATTATACAATTGTTGTATTTACATCATCATGTCATTCCACAAAGTTAATGCCAAATGAACAAATAATATAAAAACTAGTAACAAATAAGTTCCTTTATATTGTATATTAAAAGCATTGTTAACTTTGTGTTATGGTTATATAACATTCTCATTGTCATTCATCATTCAACTGAATCATTCATCGTGAAACAGTCTGAACAATGAATGATTAGGAGGGTTTTTTTTATAATTTATATTTGAAGCACTAACTTTGTGATTTTCATTTTATTGTATAATTAAAATGTAACTTTGTTTTAAAAGAGTGTTAATATGTTTATGGCCTAAATATTACTGTGATCAGTGAATTCAAAATAAGTATAAGCATTTGTTTTAATAATATTTAGTACCATGCTATATAAATTGATTTTACTCACTTGTCTGAAGAAATTGGGGACTTCACTCGCGTTTTCAAACGAGGTTTTCTGAGGGTCGATCAGGTAAAAGAACTGCCCAAGTCCTCTCGCAAAGCCGATGACCTGTTCTTTCTCGAAATGATAGAACCTAGTCGAGTTCTCAATGTCCTCCCTCACCACGTCGACCAGCAGAGAAGTCCAGTTCTCTTCCACGTTCATCATGTTTGAAGACATATTAGCACGTAAACTTGTCCTCGATTCAGCACTAATTTGTTCTGTTTAACTAAGAACTCAGCTGCAAGGTTTGCTCGCTCTGTTGTTTTACCTTATAATTTGTATCGTTCTGCTGTGCATTCACCTAAACAAATAACAATTTCCTACTATTAGCACTTCGACTCTTAAAGACAGCGAAAACAAATTGTTTTTACATTAGAATAGATTTATATTATTGTAAAATATTCATATTTATGCGGCATTCTTTATTTTGTCAACATGTTTTCATATGTATTTTTCATGCTAAAACGTAATATACAAGTAGATAAGATTATCTGCGTAATATATACATATGTGTTTACGTGTCTTATTACATATATTTTTTATCGAATAAAAAACCTCGGTTAATATTTTGTTTTGTAATTGATAACATTTTATCAGCTTGATTTAAAATAATATTACAACATTTTTCGATTTACTGTTAAGACGAGGCAC